>NC_056527.1:57591092-57606279 GCF_019175285.1 Sceloporus undulatus | reverse complement strand
TTTCTGTCCTCTTGCTATGGATTGAGGCAGAAACAATAGATTAAAATACAGCAAGAAATATACACAGAACATACTGTATATACTTGACTATAAGTTGACCTCATGTATAAGTTGAGGGCAGGTTTTGGGGCCAAAATTATGGATTTTGCCATGACCTGTGGATAGGTCAAGGTAAAACCTGGAGTCTCCTTCAGTGTGTGTATGTGTGCAAGAGGGACTCTCATTGAGGCTTTTTGCTTCAGCATTTGTTTCTGCTAAGGTGTATGAGGTCCAGTATGGTTCAGATAAGGATTTCAGGGACTAGGGAGGAATTTCCTCACTGCTATTGTGCTTCTCCCAAGGTCTTAGCACACTAGTCTTTAACTGATGTGCAAGAACTGGTTTGCAGCCTAGTGCAAGGTCTATTAGACAAGCGGCAATACTATCATATAAATACATGGTCAAGTTCCATAATTCTTGGATCCATATTGAAGAGACCAATTCAAGGTCTGATAAAACTGAAGATTACTGTACCTAGCTTATGTTTCATGAACTGAACATACTGTTTGGTTAACAGCACACAAAATTCCATCCAATCATCTGCTGTACTAATACTATTTTGTAATAAAGGAAAGGATAACTGTTACAGTAATAAATGTTTCTTATCACAAAATCTGCCACATAGAACACTTATGTTGATGCTGAAATAAACTTTGCTCAGGTTGCTATGCTCTAATAGGCATTACTAGAAAAATAAATAAATTGAGATATGCTGTACAACCCCCCTGCATCTATTTACCTGCGATTTATCAGGCATAATCATCTCCCAATAACTCCCATGCCTCCACTTCATCCTGCTCTGAGATAAAGGAGTGGAATAGATGGGCTAAATAAAGCAGTTTCCATCCACTTTGAAGGCAGAAACTTAACATGGAAGATGCGCATCTTCGCCTCTGTATATAAACACCCCGAGGTGATTGCGAGGCTGCGGCAAAGCAAAGAAATGAAAGTGCATGTAACTAAAATTTACACAAACCAGAGAGTCCAACAGAGGGGCATGGGGTGAGGGGGGCATGTATGGGGGGCCTCCATGATTGTGCTTGGCCAATGTATCACTCACACACAGATGCGTCAATACTCTGTACAGATGGAGCATCACACGTGCAACTGTGTGCCTGATGAAAAGGATGGCTATCTAATGGGATAGTATCTAGGCAGGTAGTGGGAGGTACTTGGGGGTTGCCACCAGTGTGCTTGTGTGATGGTATGCGTGCATGCTGGGGGGGGGCAACAAAAGAAAATTACTTAGCGGTGCAGCTTGATGCTATGCTGTGCAGTCGGGAATTTGGCCCACCTTGGGAGTGGGCTGTGTGACCTGCTTTGGGAAATAGACGGATCGAGCTGCTTTTTCTTGCCTATCTACTCCAACCCAAAGAAAAAAAAAATTACTTAATGGTTCTTTTATTTCCAGCAATAGTCAATCGAAGGCATTACACTTCATATTTCTGAGTCTTCTCTTGGGTATGGAACCAAAGTCTCCATCCAAGTGAAGCATAGTGCAAGTGAGCCTGAGCTGAACTAGGCTCTTCTGAAGAGTTTGACCAGTCTTATGGTCAGTGTACACTCTAGTCCTGTAGTTAGTATCTATAAATAGTTTAGTTAGGGGTGGATGAATTTTGTCTTCAAGTTTATGCTCATGAACGTGTTAATTTTGTTAGTGTGTGAGAGAGAATGAAAAATAATGGAGTACTGTATACTGTTTTGTTCTTGGGCTTTGCAAATTTTAACTAAAAATATTTATTAGGACCCACTTTCTATGGAAATGTTACAGTGTCAAATGAAGGATTTTTAATGTGACTAGCTATTCACTGAGGCTCACACGGAACAACAGCAATTGTTTCTGATTTGAATGCTCCCATCCATTTTTTTAACACTTTCAGAGCTGTTTTTCCCAAAACCTGTCACCATCTTCCCCTGCATCTTATTTTACACATTCAGCATTATGTATTGCCTATAAGATGTTTGTGTAAATGTGTGTATTTAAAAAATCTCACCTAACTTTAAAGCTAAAATGTGCAGTCCAGCAAGGAGCAGGTAGTAATCCATTTCACTACCTACAACTTTCTTCCTTTGGATGTTCCCAGTTTGTATTCAAGGGAGGCAGAGTGAAAGTATCTTTCCATTCAAACACCACCTTCAGTTCAAGAGAAAACCACTCTCTTCAAGAGTTTCTGGGCAGAGTGCAATCAGCACCAAGCCATCAGTAATGCCTATGAAATGATGTTTGAAACATAGCTGTAATGATCAGAAATGTTACAGCTTTTTATGCAGTGCTCTCAATTTGCTGTCGCTGCAAAGAGTGAATGTCTTCCCATTTGAGCACAAAACGACATCAAACAAGAAATATCACAGCAAAGTGGAAAATGGCAACTGGCAAGCCTGAAGGACAAAGCTCAGAAGTTTGTCCTGAGGCCTAGTGAGAGAGGAACAGCTGTCTTATCCTTCTGAAGGCCGCAGAAAGTTGAAGTTTATCCTCCAGCTTGGCTGTAGGTTCTGGGAGTCAGAGGCCAAAAAAAAACCCCTAACTTTTCTAACCTCTGGGTTCAGATGATGTCTGTATGCTTCTCCTTCAAGATGACACTGAAGGCCTTACTGAGCTGTCATTTGGGAAAGATCATGCCCCAGTTCCCATAAAATTGAGTTCTCCAAGTGAGTATACTGGTGAATGCCATTCTATGCAGTTGATGAGGAACCCTGCTTCAGCTAAAGCTGTGGGACACTGTTTCTTGTCAGGATGATAAACCAACCATTTGCTGAACATCATCCTGACAAGGAGCAGCAGAGGAACAGCCAGTATCTCTTCAATAAGAAATGCTGAGCAATTAAGCACCTTGGATATCAACATCTAGATGGCTATAAATCCCACAGCAGCTGTTGGAAGTTTTTTTTTTGTTCAAAACTGTTCATTATTTTGTGCACTTCCTATGTGCAGCTTTATTTGCATTCTTGGCCTCTGGACTGGCTTATGGTGTACATTTCTTTGTCTTTCTCTTGTGACATTGGTTATTGTGAGTGATGGATTGTGGAACAGTTGAGACCTCCCTACTGCAGCTGCTTTCAACCTTGGTAAACTCCCTTGACTAACAATGTATGACTCAGACTGATTTGACTCACCTGTGAGTGCTTTTCCTGGCACCTGCTGCCCGTAGGCACAAGACAAATGCATGGGGCAGATTATGTTCTTATATAAGAACGTAAGATCTCTGCTGGATGGATTAGATTGTAGTTGCATCTACTCCATTTAGAAGCATCTGGACAACATGATGGTGATATCTGTCCCTTGTTTCTGACTTATGGTGACCTGAAGGCAAACTTCACATAGAGTTTTCTTGGCAAGTTTCTTCAGAACAGGTTTGTCTTCCCATCCTCTGAGGCTGAGAGGGTGTCACTTGCCCAGCTTCACCCAGTGGGTTAACATGGCCAAGCTGGGATTCAAACCCTGCTCTCCAGAGTCATAGTCCAAGACTCAAACCACTACCCAGATATAACTGAGTAGATAAAAGAATTAAACAGTTCTATAAATGTGGTAAGAGAAGACTATGTATGGGTCATGTTGCCATCCCCAACTTACTACCCTCCAGGTGTGTGGACTAGCACCCCCATCACCTTTGTCCAGCACTGCCTGCTTGTTATGGACAAGACAAGTTATCCTAACATTCCCCCTATGATGAAATTCCAATGGCAGCTTTACACACTGAGAAAGCAATGTGCTTACTTTGTTGGCTCTCAAATGTACCACTGATTGTTTGCTGCTCCTATTTCTTGTGTTCCAGCAGCTAACAAATTGTTTTTGAGTAAAAATGCATCTTCACATGGACTATTTCTTTTTATTTGCTACATGCTCACTAAATCACCAGATTTTAAAGGGAATTTAAATTGCAGTGTGTCTGTTATTCTATGCTATGGGGAAGCTGCAGCTATAGAAAGAGTCTGGAATCCAGATATTTTTGATCAAATGGCAAGTTTGTGCTGAAAGAGTCACAAATAGAAATGAAATGCCTCCACTTCTAATTTGCTGTTTTGACTTTTGCATTTTAATTACAGTGCTTTGATTGTTCCACCATGACTCTGGAGACAAAGATTTGAATCTCCACTCACCCATGGAAACTTACTGGGTGATTTTGAGCAACTCACATTCTCTCAGTGTCAGAGGAAGGCAAAGGCAAAACCCTCTCTAAATAAATATTTTCAAGAAAACTGTGATTTGCTTTAGAGTCTCCATTAGTCAGAAATGACTTGAAGGCAAACAGCAAGAGCAAGAACAAGAACAGCAGTGCCTTTCAGGCCACTGTGCATCATGTGTAAAGCATTTGGAAATTTCTCTATTTTTCTTGACAATCTTGACTTGGTAAATTTGGTCACTACTGTTTTGTTATTTTCAGATGTGATGAGAAGGGAATGGAAATAAGACCCATGTGTTTTTGTGGGTGAGAGAGTGAGTGAGAGAGAAAGAATAATGTTGAAATCTTAAAACTTTTATTAAAAGCAAATAATAAAAGGGAAACAAACAGTTCAGGATCTCTTTAGACACAGGCCTAAATCCCTCAAAAGCACAAAGGGAGGGGGACAGGGAGGGGGAAAGAACAAATGTACCAGCACATTTAAGACTAAAATTTTAAATTATTTTAGCAAGAGCTTTTGTGAACCCACTTCTTTGGAAAGCTGATGCTAAAAGGTGCTGCCAAATTCCTTCTTCCCCCCGCCCCCTTTTTATGCTGCAAGAAACTAACAAAGGAGCCAACATGATGCAGTAGTGGTTTGAGTGTTGGACTATGACTCTGGAGGCCAGGGCTTGAATCCTGGCACAAGTATGTAAACCCATTGGATGAACTTGGACAAGTCATATGCTCTCAGCCTCAGACGAAGGCAAAGGCAAACCATCTCAGAAAAAACTAGCCAAGAAACCCCCATGATAGTTTTGCCTTAGCGTTGCCATAAGTCAAAAACTACTTGAAGGCACAGAACAACAACAGCAGCACAGCAGCAACAGAACTAACTAGGCTACTTCTTTGAAAAGGCTTAAATCCAGTGACTGAATCAATGGAATAAACATAAATGCTCATTTACAACATCCCCCTTGTTTTAAAGGGTATGTTCTAGTTGGGACTAACAATTGGATTTGGACAATAGTCTTTTTGATCTTGTAATACATATGCTTAAGAGTGTAAAGTAGATCTGAGAAAAATAGTAGCCTAGAGGAAAAAAAATCTGATGTGCAAGCTAATTTGTCAGAGAAACATAATTGGTTCAGGCTCCCTCTTTGTTGGGGGGATTTAGTAGTAATTCCAGGTGGTTACTATACATCCCAGTTTGTTACCATACATGTTTTGGCACTGGAAACTGAAAGGCAAAGAAGGAGAAGAAGTTTTAAAATAGGTACATAAAAAGCATTAGGTATATCAGTGGGAGGGAACAGTGCTTCAAGTGAATCTTGAAGATAAACAAGAAAATGAAATGTGGTGCATCAGGACATACAGGATTGCAAATGGAATAATACAGAACTGGGATGTCATGAGGGATCAAAGACTGGGAAAATCAAAGATGGCTGGAACATTTGTACATTTAAAAAATAGGAATCAAGAATTCATTGGCTGTAAAGAATAATAAGGAGCGCAGAGAACAGCCAATAAAGTTGAGTGACATTGTGAAGCTTCCGTATAAAAATGGAATGATGTCAGAATCCTGGATGGAAATCAAAGACTTGTAATGTAATCCTAGACGTATCTAAGCAATTTCAGTGTATACCATGGAACACAGTGCCAGTATCACACATATGAGTGCAGCGCAAATATAAGAACAAGGAAAGATGTGAAGGTCACAATGGGCCTGAACAGACAGGCCAAAATAAAGCTGTTTTGGGTCACTTTGGATGTATGCTGTTTAAATGACAAACACATCTTAAGAAGCCAGAAGCTGCGCCAAAGCTGTGCTCTAGTCCTTAGGACTGGAGCATGGCTTTGGTGCGACTTTTGGCCTGTTAGGATGCATGCAGCATTTAAACAGCATACCTCCAAAGTGACTCGGAGCAACTTTATTTTGGCCTGTCTGTTCGGGTCCTAAGTTAACCCATTTACCTCTGCACTCTTAAATCACACCCATCCCCACAAAGCTATTATTAGACATGCAGGTGGATGACGGGGATCTGATTTACCACCATGGTCCAGTTATGAATCTCAACACCAGTTACTTCTTTTTTTTAATGTTTTGAATTTTTTTTATTAAACATAAAATCTTAAACATACACACAGACAAATATAAACATAAATTCTCCCCTCCTCCAATTTTAAAACAAACATATAATACTACAAGCATACAAAACATACAATCTTACATCTTGGTTAATACATTCCTATAGTCAACACCAGTTACTTCTAAGCATATTTCATACAGTTGCCTGGTGATATTACTGTGGCCTAAATCCATCACCATAACTGTCACTGTCCAGTGTAAACATTCATAGTTCAAGAAAATACAAACATTCTCCAGTGAGCACCTATCTGACTTTGCTTTGGCTACAACAACCAGTATTATGAATGCTGGATTTCTGTTTGTCAGAAAACTCTTCCTGCAGATTCATTGTGTCAGCAGAGCTGCTAACTCCAATCCCCTGACAGCTGATGTCTCAAATATGAAAAAGACAGATATACGCTGTGCTGAATACAAATAAGATTCATAAGAATTCATTCGGATGTCAAGGATGCACATTTGCCTAGCGTTAGCAAAACTCTTGCTACTGCAGAAGAGCGAGCATATTTTAGGTGTATCCTGAAGGGCTCCATCTTTGGAGCAAGAGAGGGAAGAATGATTTTTGTGTGGTTCTGCAGCATCAATAGAGGGCACCTGTTTCTCCTTTTGACTTCCTTCTGGATTGACCAGTCTCTGAAAAATGGACAACAAAAATGATTCTTAATATGGAGACCTAACATTAAGCCTCCTATAGCCACAAAAGTGCATAAAGTCTACAATGTGAGGGTACATCCTATGTATTTCTGATTAGAGCTTGCAAATGTGTTACCTGTTTTAAAAACTACATCTCCCGGAAGTCCTCAGTGGCCTGATCATGTGAAATGAAGGAACCTGAGAGTGGCAGTTTAAGATCTACATCCAATTATCAGCTCAAGTAGATTTAGTGAATCAATAGGAACATAGCAAATCACCACTGGTGATTCAGTTCAACACACTGATGCAGTGCATGCCCTCTAGTTAACATTTGGATGTAGGTCCCAAAAGTAATGTTTCCCAAACCCTGATTAGAGTCACTGGATCAGAGCCTCTTGATATGCTGGATGAGGATTCTGGATGTAGTACTATAGTCTAAAATGAAACATATCCAAACTCTGGTTCTCCTGTGGGAATTTCTTCTCGTCCTTTGTGATTTTAGACAGATGTGCAGCATTTAGTCAACAGCTGTTCCTTAACTAATTGCTAAATACTGAACACCTTACTTTTTAGGGATGTCAAACATCATAAGTAAAGAAGGTAGCATAACTGAGCTACCCACTTTCCTCAAGGAATTCTGCTATTCCAGCTTCTGAAAATGAACCCATGGGGCTGAACAGACAGGCCAAAAGCCCCATGTCCGCCCACCTCCACCAGTTTGGCATTGTCCTATATGAACAATGCAGGCCAATAGACCCAAGTCAGGATTGGCTTGTCCAGATGCCAATCCAGCAGTTCTGGACTGACCCAGGCCCCAAGGGCTCTTAAAGTCGTCTAAAAAGACTGGCTGTGTCTGATGGAATTTCCTTGAAACTGCACTGTGATAGCCAGCAGACCATGGGTTGGTCCATAGTATCCTGCCTGTCTGTAGAGGTCCAAAAACTGTTGCTACGTGTCCATCTGTGGCTTGGTTCTTCATCATGCTATACTGCCATAGACATAGCCTTGCAACCTTTTCTCCTCCCCCAGTTGCAAGAATTGAGAGGGATTTAACTGCAGACCACTGTTTGTCAAAGAACATTGTTTTAAAGATACACAACAACTCTAACTTTTGTTCCTGGGTAGGTCTCATTCATTTCCAACTGCATGTCTGGCCCTGTGATTAGGCAGAGTGGTTTCGGATGTCACGTAAGAGCAGCAAATGGTTAGTTATATAACATACTATTTTGTATTTTTTACAGCCAAGGATGGAGAGAGGAACTTGTGAGATTTTTCTGCTTCAGCTGCCAAAATAAATTGACTGGCCTTGGGTCCTATCCAAAGAAAAAGGACAGGAAGTCCAGGTTTGAATGAGATAAAGTTTAATAACTACTGTCATGCAGCTGACATGTTTTGGAATATCAAGGGAGTTTCATGCTCAGGAAGCAAGAGGAATCTACAGTCTGATATTTCTTTGGTGCTGAATTTCTTACAATTTGTGAAGAAGGAACAGATGTTGTGAAATGCATTTGCCACATGAAAACATGTAAATAGTTATTAAATCATCTCTCATGCAGCAGTAGGCTTTCTGTGCTTTTTCCTTTGCTGATTTGGTGCTGATATGTCTCCACCCCTTGTCTTATTGCTGCTTGGATACTTTATGCATCCAATCATACTAGGTTACAGAAACAACATCATTCAGCTTCAGGCATTAAAATGTCATTGGTCCTACATAGGTGATATTATTGATAAATAACTATTATTGATAAATGGTGTCCCGTATGCTTGTCAAACCTACACCAGTGAACCACAGTTGTGTGGATATTGTTGTGTTTTCTGCATGTAAATACGGACAAAAAGGCCATGGTCCTGCAGCAGGTGATAGGGCATTAACTTCCAGGCAGAACTACACCCCATCGCCCCTCTCCCTTCCCTTCAAATCCACCTGTCTCTTGCTTGTCAATCTGGCACAAGTGAGACAACACCTTTCCATGACAGCCCTTGAATTCTGAACTTTGGAATTCAGTAACTTTGCCCTCTCCCTCTGAAGATCCCTCCCTGGATCTGGTACTTGGGCTGCAAGGTGACCTCTGTGCTGTTTTGAAACAGTTCCCAGAAATGGTGTCCTCTGGAACCTGATGGGAACGCTCGGCGGTGGCGGCGGCATTCCCTGTGCGGTAAAGTCGCGTTCTGGGCCCCATCGGGTTCCCATCACGCTCCGTGCACGGCCCTGCTCGTGCATGTTAGAATGCATCGGGGAACGTTTTAGCCCCGGTGTGATAAAGTCCATTGTCTCAAGCACTGCCTGCTTTCCACTAAACAATACATGGCTGTTGCAAAACAAGAAGCTGGGCAAGCCTGAATAGAGCCAGCCAATCACAGATCCTGAGATGTTGTCAGGGGTTGTTGATGTTGCTGCTGCTGTTGTTATTGCATGTCTTCATGTTGTTTCTGAAGTATGGAAGTCCCAAGACAAATCTATGATGGGGTTTTCTTGGCAAGATTTGTTCAGAAGAAGTTTGTCATTGCCTTCCCCTGAGACAGACTGTGTGACTTGTCCAAGGTCACCCACTGGGCTTCATGGCTGAGCTGGGTGAGGGGGTGCTATGGGAGAAAAGGTATAACTTAAGAGGTTTACTTGTTAGATAGGGCTAAGTGATAGAGATAGAGGCTGTTAGAAATAGAGATAGGGCCAGTTTTGGAAGAGGGGAATGTAGGTGATCTGAATAGGATTTTTCCCGGCACCTAGGCCCAGTGGAGGGGCTTTTGCTGGCACCCAGGCCCCATGTGGGGGCTTTTCCCAATGTCCAGGCCCTGCAGAAGGGCTTTTCCTGGCAATCAGACCCTGCGGAGGGTCTTTTCCTGGCACCCAGGCCCTATTGAGGGGTTTTTCTGGGCAGCCCTCCACCCCAGAAACCCCACTGGAAGTCCTGCCCCTGGAAGTCCCACCCCCTGAAAGTTCTGCCCCTTTGCACCCTTTGCCACTGCCACCAGTCACTACATAGCCATGTGGGGGGCAACAAGAGATAGATGGATTTTGAGAGGACGGGGTGGTACATTTAAGAGCAGACCAAAAAGAGACATATACCAGTGTTATGATGGTGTGGGTCACAAACAGGATGACAGCCACATTTTCTTACTTGTTATATGCTGGGGTTTGGTTCCAAGATCCCCCATGAATAACAAAATCCGTGAATGCTCAAGTCCTATTATATATAATGACATAGCAAAATGGTGTCCCTTATAAAAAATGGAAAATCAAGGTTTGATATTTGAAATTTATACATTTTTTGAATATTTTCAAACCGTGTATGCTTGAATCCGTGTATAGAAGGGCCAACTGTACATAGGTCTCTCTGTAGTCTTTCCTGACCATTTCCCTCAATATCTTTAAAAGCCCTGCTGTTGTTTTTTTAATAAGTGTATTTAAAACATCACTCCTCTTGCTCATGCCTGTATGTTTCTTGGCTGCACCAGATGAAATTACATTATCTCTGGTCACTGATTTGGCTGTCTCCAAAGCAATTCTGCATCAGTCTCTCTGAATGGGCATGTTACTAATAAAAAGTACAAATTTAATCTGTTTGAAAACATAGCATGTTCATTGTTACAAAGAAAGGGCGGTGGAAATGGGCTAGCTCTTACCTCCAGGGATGGATTTAAAAATGTATGTGAATTCAGACCTCACCAAAAAAAAAAAAAAAAGAGAGAGAGAGAGAAAAGAAATAAAAGCAGCACTGGCTGTACTTTTGTGCATCTTAAAATGCTCTTACCTTCTTCTATCTCTTAATTGCTTTTGCAATATTAAGGAGAAAAAACTTGAGTGGTCAGCAGCATGGAAGGGTGTGTGTGATGACTTACTGGGCAAAAAACAGTGTTTGGAAATGTAACTTTTTGGATTACAACTCCCAGAATCTCCATTCAGTATGGTCATTGAGTAGGCTGCATAAGCATTCTGGGAACTGAAATCCAGAAGTTATTTTTCCAGGCTGTAACAGATAGCCACCATCCTGCATCTGATGCTGGATAACCTGTTTGGAAAGCCTTCTTACCTGTTTGGCTAATATGCCAGCCATTTCTCCTTTGGGAATGAAATGACAGTCATGATTATCCAGGTGTAAGCAATATAATCAGGTTTTATTACTGTAGTATGCTATGTATTAAGTTGCCCTTAACAATGTTTGGAAATTTCAGCTTGAGTAGAATATTTCCAGAGAACTGGATCATTGCTCACCCTCCCCATGCTGCCACTGCCCTCCCATCATCCCAGTGGGAGTCCTGCATTGACCCCCACACACAGCCCACCCACTCTTTATCCTTAATAGCAGCACAGCCTCATGCACGCACGCACCACCTTGGGGACAACACACTTAAGCATCTGTGTATATTGGTATCCATGGAAGGGGGGTACAGAATGGATTCCTTGTGGATGCCGAGCGCCAACTGTACAGGAAAAGAGATTCCACTTCAACATTAGGAAGAACCTAATGACAGTAAGAGCTGTTCGACAGTGGAATATGGTGCCTCAGAGTGTAACGGAGTCTCCTTCTTTGGAAGTTTTTAAACAGGCTGGATGGCCATCTGTTGGAGGTGCTTTGATTCTATGTTCCTGCATGGCAGGGGGTTGGACTTGATGGTCATTGATGTCTCTTCCAACTCTATGATTCCATGACCAGTACTGCAGACTAGACTAACAATTTCCATATTTCATTTCAGTGAGGGAAGCTAATACTGAATTATGTAGGAATCCTGATGGCACAGTTGTTAAATGCTTGTACTGCAGCCACTCACTCACAAACCACAAGGTTGTGAGTTCAATACCAACCAGGGACTCCGAGTCAACTCAGCCTGGCATCCTTCTCTAGGTTGCTAAAATGAGTACCCAGCTTGTTGGGGGTAATTACCTTATACTTTGTAAACCACTTAGTACATCGGTTAAGTGGTACTAAAATGTACTTGCTATTGCTATTTAGGAGACTATATGTGTGTGTTTGTGTGTGTAAATATATCCCAGTCAGCTCAGTTCCTCTTAATCTTGTTAAGTACAACCATGGAAATGTTATTTACAAATAGGCGACTAGTTACACTGCTGGTATAATTGTAGTAATTATATTGATAAATAGCTGTCCTGCAGTTCTAATCATAGAACAGACAGAGGGCTTAAAAGATGAAACACAAAACAGAGGAAATTAGAGTTATCTTCTAAATGTTTTTAAAAGAAGGGTATTGAATGTTTTAAATGTCAACAGCTGAATCCCTGATCAGCCATGGAAACCAGCTGGATGACCTTGGACAAGTCACACTCTCTCAGCCTTAGAGGAAGGACCACACCCCACACCCCTGAACAAATTCTGCCGAGAAAACTTCTTAGGATTGCCTTAGGGTCATCATAGGTTAGAACAGACTTGAAGGCACACAACAAACAAAACCTGGTAACATGTGTCAGCATAGGGCAGGGGTTGGCATATCATGTATCCATGAGCTTTGTACACTCTGTGCCCCTTTGAATTTCTGAATGGTGGTACTGACTTTCTCAGCTGACTCTTCCCACTGGTCACTTATTTTGACTCCACACCATCATATTCCCCTGCTGTCAATCATTAATTCAGTCATTATTTTGAGTGATCTGAGTGTTGGTGTGGCACTTTGGCAATCAGGTGCTAGTCCCCACTGATGTATGTAATTCAGTGACTAACTATGGGCCAGACACTCTCTGTCATCTTGACCTACCTCATAAGGTTGTTAGGAAAATAAAATGGGAAGGAAGAGAACTGTGTACACCACTTTGAGCTCACTGGAGGAAAGGTGGAATATAAATATAATCATGAAGCAAGTGATTAAGTGAACTAACTAACCAACCCTCCTTTTCAGAAGGGCTGTTATCATCCTCACATTATTCCTTAATGGCCGGGGACAACGAATTTAAAGGATTTCTCATGTCAGCGAATTTACCATTACAGTGAGCCCTTCATATTTGCTCGGATTTGGTTCCAGGAACCTCCCCCCCCCCATGGATCCCAAAATCTGTGGATGTTCAAGCCCCATTAAACACAGTGGCTTAGTAAAATGGTATCCCTTATATACAATTAAGGTTTTCTTTTTGGAATTTCTATTTTTTTGAATATGTTCAAGCCATGGATGGTTGAATCCATGAATACAGAGAGCCAACTGTAGCCTGATTCATTACATCATGATGAGACATAATGTCTCATTTCTCTTTGATAGAAAGGCAGGAATGTTTGAGTGAAACTAGGAAGATATGTTTGCAAAATTGTTAGAATGGTTATTTAGACATTTAATTGGGGAGATGAAAGGAGAGACAATTGTCTATTTAAATATCTATTTGACAGGTAAATATTGACATTTTTCTATTCTCTGCAAAATCATGCCACGCTGCAATATTTCAAAAATTTCTGTCCTTTACTCAGTTTAAAAACTGATATGCTATGCCCTAAACTTCTGGTTTAGCTAGTGGTTATATTGTGCCAATTGGTGATTGCATGAGATGAAGCTCACAACAGCGATGATAAGGGATTGTATATTTCAGCAGACTCTGCTTTCTCTATGGTGAGAAGTATAGAGATTCACTAGTTAGTTTCAGTGCTTTCTGGGGATGCTGCTTCTAAGGAGAAAATAGCTAGTATGAGAAGCAGCATAGTTCCAAGTGTTCAGTGCACAATACAGGCAAGTAAGAGAAAAATAATGGGGGTTTGAAGTGTTATACAAACAGGAGCATGCTACTGCTAAATAAGTAGTGTGAAAAATACTTCTGACCCCTTAGATTACGCTGAAATGTCAATGGCAACCAAATCATTCCTGATAATTTGTGTGAAAGGCGAATCAATTCAGTTAACACTTGAAGCTTAGATTGCAGTTTGGCATTCAGCAAATTGAATTTTATGAGGCTATTAAAGAGAACTGCAGCTACAAAGGTGCAGAGCTATTTCTGCTGGAAGGTAGTTCAGAGTGGAAAAAAGAGAGGGAGAGAGAGAACAGCCCCAAATGTGCTGGAATCTTTAGAGAAGACTGAATCATTGTTCGCTGTGTTGCATTATAATTGCTGGTTTAGCTTTAGGATATATTTTATCAGCAGCCCTATGATGTAATAACATCTTGTGTGATGGATCTACACATCTACTACTGTGGAAGAACTTCTGTTGTTGAGATTTTTTTCTATCTATGTAAGCTTCCTGCACAAAATAGAATTTTCATTTTCCATGCAACTAATGACTGCCTAGTGCTCCTGCTACTCACGTTAGTGCAGGGTTTGTATTCTAAACTATTATTTCTTTTCAGATACACACACACACACACACACACACACATATGCACAACGATAAAATACAATACAATAATGACCACTTATACAGTCATAGAAACTCTAACATGTGTCAACTTGCAGGGTGTTTTAAAAGGTTGTAAAAATGTTTCAGAGAGTCTCTTTAGCATAGTCTGCATATTAATAACAGAAATTGATTAATAATAATAGAACAATATTAAAAAAACCTATAGACCATCCTATAACCATATAGGAAAGCTCTTTTCAGTATTGCATCTTTCAGATCACACACTGTGAGTGCACTCCAGAGTAGGTAGCAAATGTGTGGCTCTCCAGATGTTGTTGGACTGCAGCTCCCATTGTTCATCACTACAGGTTGAGTCTCCCTTATCTAAAATGCATGGGACCAGACGTATCTTGAATTGTGTATTCCCCCCCCCCCCCCCAGATTTTGGAATATTTGCCTATAGATAATGAGATATCCTGGAAATGAGACCCAAGTTTAAATGTGAAATTGATTTATGTTTCATAAACAGCTTATACATAGCCTGAAGGTAACATTATACACAATATTTTAAAATAATTTGGTGCATGAAACAAAACTTGTGTACACTGAACTATCAGAAAGCAAAGGTGTCACTATCTCACCTAACCATCTGAACCATTTTGGATTTGGGAGTATTTCAGATTTTGGAATTCTGGAAAAGGGATACCCAACCTGTATTGGCAATATTGTTTGGCACTGCCAGAAGACCTAAATACCCTAAAGCAGTGGTTCTCAACCTCTGCTACTCCAGATGTGTTTGACTTCATCTCCCAGATTCCCTCATCATTGGCCATGCTGGCAAAGGCTTCTGTGTGCTGAAGTTCAAAACAGCTGGAGGATCAAAGGTTGAGAACCTCTGCCCTAAAGGCAACAATTCCTGACTGATCTTGAATGCTAGGCAGGGTCAGCTCTATTTAGTTCTTGGATGGAAGGCAGCTAAGGAATACCAGGTGCTGAAAGCTATA
>NC_056527.1:57546828-57591082 GCF_019175285.1 Sceloporus undulatus | reverse complement strand
TTTAAGAGGAAGGAACTGGCAAAGCCACCTTTGAGTATTCCTTTTCTAAGCAAACCCTGTGAAATTCTTGAGGTCACGATAAGTCAATAGGCAGCTTAAGCACAGACACACCATGGAAGGGCCAGAAATTACTCAGATCCAGCGTGCACTAAATTAATGCTGCATGCAAACCCAGGCCAGTTACTCTCTCCTTCCGCTACCCAGGAAAAGGTGCTTCATGTTGAAATGTTTCCAGGGCTAGCAGGACCCTACCTTTAAACAGAGTGAGGGAGATTCTTGAGGGGGGCAGGTATTGGAGGGTGGGGAGGGCATGAGATGTTGGAGCACACCCCTATGTTCTCATGGATTGTGGAGTAGTTGAATTCATTGAACAGTAATATTGGTTTATGTTATATTATCTCTAGTCTGAAAATTGTCAGGTCTGGGCCAAGCCATTTTGCTGCCTATAGCAAGGAAAAGATGGCTTCCCCAATAAACATAAACATAAAATGGTGTTGGTGCATAGGGGAAGCCATCTTTCCCTTGCTATATGCAGCAAAATGTCTTGGGCCAGACCTGGAAAGTTTCAGACTAGAGATCTGGTGTCTGTAATGTTTGTGATGGGATACCAGCTCAAACATCTCCGTTTTCCACTGTAGCCCTTCTCAAAATTGCATTTGGCCATTTTGTGAGGAACTACAGAAGGTAGTGGGTAATGGGGGGGTTGGGGGAGGTTGTGTCAGCATTGTGGGGGTATTTTCCCATGTATTCCACCATCTGTGGGATTTTCTGTGCTGTTTTATTGCCTGAAAATTACACCGATAAAAAATCATGGATGGATGGGGCTTGGATGTCTTTGGGGGACCAGTGGAGGTTTCAGAAGCTGCCCACTGCCCACAAACTACAGAATATCTCCATCCCTGGGAGACATAGAAGGTTCAGCTTGTTGCAGGAAATGTAGTCACACTCAACTAGGATCCAAAGAAGGTACCACAGTATTGATTCATATTTTAAAAACATGCAGCTGTTCTAGAACCTGCCCACCAAAGTTCTACCTGTTTTTCTTTTAAAGGGACAGGCCCATTTCAAGAATCAGTAAAGCCAAGACCTTAAGACAGATTCTCATTGTTTTTCCCATTTAAACCTTTCCCTGCCACCCATCTTTATGCCCTGATATCCCGCTGGGGAGTGGCTTTTCTGTTCCCAAGGGGGAATGTCCTTGCTGAAAAGTCCTGGGGAGAATGTTTCTGCCAAATGGATGTTATTTTGACCCAAAGAGCATCTGCTTTGCTTTTTCCTCCCTGTAGCAGTGCCATACTTCTATGGTACCTCCAGCACATTGCATATTCTGGTTGCCAATAGCAGCTGCCACTTCATAGCTAGCTGACTGCTGTAATCTAGGCCAGTTAAATGGCTGTGCTAGGTAATAAGAAATGTGGGATAAAGTTAACTCTTTTCAACTTGGGAGGTCATGGCACATGGCTTTTGCTCTAGTTATGCTGTGAACATGCATATTTAGAAGACACATTATCTTTATTTTTTTAACTAAAGAGAATAATGGTGATCATGGTAATTATAGATACTGCTCTGGTAGCATACTCTCATCACCCAGTCATTTGTATTGCAGCAGAGGTGTTCAGTGCAGCATGCTTTCATTTTCTAAGACATTACACCGCAGAAAGGCTGCAGTATAAAACAGGCTAAAATTTGCATTCCTTGTTCACTTCCACTGGGGTTTGGTTTTGTTTTTTTAAAGAAGTTGGAACAACAAAGACTTGACTGAGCAAACGCTAATCTTATTATGCTTCTTTAAAAAATATTTTTTAAAGAATATATTAAAGAATATATTTTTAAATGAAACAACTTCCAAACAGATTTTGAACAGGTACATTACTCTGGATACATCTCCCTTAAGGATCATGAATTCTTTACTACTTTTAATGGGAAGAGAGACTAGGGGAAAAAGTACTTAGACCAGAAATAGCCCATAAAACAATATAGTGCAGGGGTAGGCAACTTGCGGCCCGTGGGCCGGATGCGGCCCGGCAAGGCCTTGGGACCGGCCCCAGCCCAGTCTTGCCGCCGATTACCGCTGGGGCCTTTGAGGGGCAATTGTCTATAGAAGCCTCAGAAACATGCATTTATATTAACATTTTTTAAAAAATCAGCAAATGTTTTCACGTGTCCTCCTTTTTTTTTAAAAAAAAGTGTCTTCCATTTGAAAATTTTGTCCTACATTTGTCCTGGTTTATTTATATATTTAATTTTTTAAATTTTTAAAATTATTTATTTTTTGGCTTCGGCCCCCCCAGTTGTCTGAGGGACAGCAACCTGGCCCCCGGCTCAAAAAGGCTGCCTACCCCTGATATAGTGCTATAATGGTATAATGTGAATTGTATTCATATTGTACAGTTATAGCACTATATTCAGTTTTACATGTAACTGCCATGGCTACATTTTGTGGAATTCTGCGCTTGCAGTTTGGTGATGCACTAGAGGTCCCTGTCTGAAATTTCTAAATGCCTCTCCTAAACTACAAATTCTGGGATTCCATAGGATGAAATGATGGCAGCTAATGTGGAATCATAGCACTATAATTGTGAAGTAAATGAACCCAGTGTGAGGAATAGCTGTGTGTTTGTTGAGGACCACTGCAGTTTAACAGGAGGTCAACGACTTTCTAACCCCAGTCTCCTCAGTCCAAAAGGTAGCTGCATCAACAGAGGAAGGGAAAGATTCTTCAGCAATATATAAACTGGTGGAGGGAAAAGACCTAGGCAGTGTTTGTTGGTCTTAGACATGTTTCTCAGATGCAGAAAATTGTGTCCTCTCTTGTACGACAGAGTAATAGAATCCAGACAATACATACAATTTAAACTCCATTAGTAACAAAACAAGCAACTTCCCTTGAGATCTAGGGTGTTTTTGTCCTGGGTGAGGCCACCTACCCATTTCTTAGGTAGAGAACATTACATTTTTCCAAGAAGCCTTTGTACTATTGTATCTGGAAAAACCTGTAATCATTGCATAGGTAAAGGTAAAGGTGGTCCCTTGACATTAATGTCATAATTGACTACAGGGGGCTGTGCTCATCTCCGTTACTAAGCTGAAGAGCCAGTGCTGTCCGAAAATGAATCCAGAAAACTAGAGAAGAATATTGAGCAGCCATGTAGCTATAGAGAATGCACCTGCCTAAAGCATACAAGTTTGGCCTACTTCAAAATATAGGTGCGCTACCTGCAGAAGGTATCCATGGCTGAGTTATCTCAGCTGAGAAGGTCCACAGTGATCAACTGTCATTGTTGGAAGTGCTCCAAACCAAGAAAGCAATTTGCATCTGGAATGACAAAGCTGGAGGAATAAGCACCTCCAAGCTGTGAGTCTGATCTTTTAGGAGTCATGCAATCCTGTCCAGAACAAGATGAACCCTAACTCCAGAGGAAGATGAACCATTTGCAACAGGTTCACCTTATTCTCAGGACTGAGATTCTATTTTATTGATAGTTTTCTTACATTCTTGTTTATCTAGCATTTAATGTTCTGATAGCACTGTGTGTTCAAAAGGATACAATAAGAATGGGCCTCCATATATGAGTATGGCCCTCTTCTAACAATTAAATATCTACTGCCTAAGATAGAGCAGGAAATGTATACCCTCCAGGTGTCCCAATTTGGAAGCAACTGTCCTGCTTCATCCTCTGTCATTACACTTTTTCACCAGCTTTTAAAATGTCCCATTTTTCTCGCTCACTTTTCTCGCTCACCCTCCTGATTTCCCCTGTTGTCCTCAGGTTACTTCTGTCATTGCAAAATGAGTACTGCATTCAAAGTACAGAAGCAGATAATTTAACAGAGGGGAGTGGAGAGAAGGGTACAGGATATTGACCTTCCCAGTAGATTTGAGCAAAAGGAAACTGTTGCAATACTTGTCATTAATAATCTTTGCCATTGTGACCACACTTTGATGTTGTCTGATGAAATGCAACCTGGCTTTCACAGGTGAAATTTTGGAGGGTGTATAAATAGTATTTCCACCTCCTCCGAAGACAAAGCACACAGTCCCTCCCAAACAACTAGGATATTTTAGCTCATGAGGGATACAATCACAAGCATTTCTCCTCCTCACAGACAGTTAAAATATGATGCTTTTGCTGTGTGCTTTCAAGCCATTTCTGATTTATGGTGACCCTAAGGCAAACCTGTCACTGAGTTTTCTTGGCAAGTTTCTTCAGAGGGGGTTTGCCATTGCCATCCTCTGAGGCTGAGAGAGTATGACTTGCCCAAGGTCATCCAATGGGTTTCCATGGTTGAGCCAGGATTCAAACCCTGTTCTTCAGAGTCTTAGTCAAAGCACTGCACCACACTGGCTCTAAATATGATAGCAAATTAAATAACTCACAATCTGCTGCCCTTTCATGGCATCCAAAATCTGCTGTCAAAAGGGGAGTACTATACCATGGCTAATGGTACAGTTGGCCTTGCTGAAGTCTATACTTCCAGAATGCTCTAGGTTGCATACTCATTGACCATGCTGCTTGGTTAGATTATGGGAACCATAGTCCAAAGAAGGAGGTTTTTCAGACTCTGGATAGGAATTCTAAAAACAACAGCTTTCTTGTTTCTGTTGTGTCCACTGCCAAAAACAGTGATAGCAACTGTGTTGGTAGCCCAGCCATCATTCTGCATTTCTACAATACCTTCCACATAGCAGCAAAACATTGTATATGTGTTTGTGTGTGGGGAGAGAATAAACCCACCTCAATTGGTGGGAAATGTTGAGCAGAAATTCTGCAAACTAAGCAACATCTTTGCCTTGCGGAGTGGGAGGGTTGGCGAGAAAAGAGAAAGAGAAAACTCAGAAATCTTAGGCAAGTGTCTTGTGAGAAACAGTTGGCTCTAGTTTTTAACATAAAATACTAAAAATGGATGGCATGGAGTCAAAGGCAATCTAAAAGTGAAGAAGTACTTTGTTTACCATTTGACATAAGACTTCTTTTTTTTTTTTTAATGAAGTATCTGGATAAAGAAGTGAATTGTGGGCTTCTGCCAGCTGCAAACAGTGCATTACTGTCAAGTGATCCTTCATTTTGGTCTCTTCTTTTATTTTCTTTGCTGTGTGCTCTTACTTTCCTTCTTATTCATTCCTTCATAAAATAAAGGAAGAAAAGCTTTTTAAAGCTCCTCTATAAAACATCAAAATATGAAGGAAATGGGAAGTGAAGTGTATAAGGCTCATCAGTTCATCAGTTCCCAGGTGCTTGACATCCCAAGGCATACCCAGCTTTCTGTGCTCAGGCCTAGGTTGTTTACAGTAGAAATCAGAAAGCCTACTTGTTTGGACTATAGCTATATAGTAATGCAACAGCAGCCCCATACTGGATACAGACATTATGGAACTGCCTAATTCTAATTCCTGCAAACATGTGTATTTTACAAAAATGTAAGTTCTCAATAGGATTCTGGTTGGTGTGTAGCATTTCAACTAAGATGGCAGGACGAGCATTTAGCATTATGTGTCAGAGGAGAAGGAATAACCTGAACACCTGCAAGTTCCAATTGTCTGAAATGTCCAGTGATACAATATGGCACTGTGAATGTTAGCGCATGCTGTAGAATGAAATCCATCTCTGCTACTGAGATGCTTTGTGCCAGAATAGATGACAAATAATTCCTCCGCTTTGCCTGCAGCAGTCTACTATTTAATAGTAGATTAACAATATGCCCAAATCCTGCAGGCAAGAGCTAATTAACAAAACAGTTAATTAATTGTGGAAGAATTCTATTCTGGGTTTGTGGACATACATCCAACAGCCTGAAGACTGCATGAAAATGACTACTGAATCTCATGTGAAGTGCTAGGAAGTAGTACTACCCGCAGGTATGGCTGTGCCTCTAGTTAGGGATAGAAAAGAATTTTCCTAGACCTGACAATCTCCTTACTGAGAGACTTATTTTGAAAAATGAATGCTACCTTGAAACTTCAGACATTTATGACGCTTAAGAGAAATAAAGTGTGCACAAATCAGTGCACAGTTTTTAAAATGTAAAGGTTTAAAATGCACATTCCTCATTATTTATTTATTTGATTTGATTTATATCCAGCTTTTCTCCCAAAATGGCTGCAGCTGATAGAATTGCACTCTAACAATATTTGGAGGGCCTCATTTGGCCCATCGCTGCTTTAGATGCTCCAGTAGTTTACAACATTCTTATCTTTGGTAACAACTAAAAGGAATGTTTGTCCTGTTTAACAGATGGCAGTCTTTTAGTTGAAGGATTATCAGAGGACATTTGGAAATGTCCTCTGTTTTAAGAATTGACCAATCCAAAGACAGTTGCAAGATAAAGAACTATTAAAAGATAGAGCAGGAAGCTGGATGTTGTCCATAAATATCTAACAACTAGAGAGCAAACCAACCAGTGTGTAGAACACCTAGTCCAATCTTTCTCAATATGTAAAATGCTCTGTCTGTCTAGTTAAATTATAAGAATTTCCCACTTTTAGCATCTATGCATATAAATACATGTATGTAAATTTTAGCTTCTCCCCTTTGGGCAATGAGTGCCAATAGCAGCCGCTCTAGAGGAAAAAAATTGTATTAATTTGTTCCTATACATACAATCTATTGGAGGCTTTCCAAATGAAATGAAATGAAAAATTGGCATGATCAGTGCTCAGATCGTACAAGAATTTCAGATGTCTTCCTTTAGAAAAACAGTTATATTTCAAAGGAGATCATCGCATACAGAAAAACCAGTGGGAGAGATGCACAATGTAAAAGATAAAAACAGGTCTTATCGCATTTACTTGTGCCTGGGCTGTAGACAGTTCTTGAAAGTGGTGGGAGAAGTCCAGGTTGTAGATGGGCTCCCTGTATGGATACGGGCTGCCTACATCCCAGGCAAAGGTAAATGCAACAAGACTCATTTTTATCTTTTACATCCTGTGTCTCTCCCACCAGTTTTGCTGTGTGCAATAATCTCCAGATACATTTATTTTCAAATTCCAAATGCAACAGTGCATGGGGGGGTGTTTTTCTCCCCAAAGCAATGAGGCAATTGTGCTATTTCTTTATTCATTATTCAAAATATTTTAACTTGTTATTCTTAGAAGATTCTAGCGTGTTGAACAGAACATTTAAATACAATATCATAAAAATAGCAAAGAGATATAATACTATACAAAAGCAGTGAAGCACAAAAGAAATACAGTTGTATAAGAGACAAAACAAAAAATCCTCTTCAGTATCTGGGTGAAAAGAAAATTTTGTACTGGGGAAATTGCAGTTTTTGTATCAGAGAAGATTTTTTGAGGATATTATTCCAGAGTTATACACTACACAAAATATACCTCTTTTATGATTACCTAGCACCATACCCTCCAACTGTTCCAGTTTGTCAGGGACAGTTCCAATTAACCCTGTGTTGTCCCACTTTTCTAGTGGCTTTTAAAATATCGCAGTTTCTCTTTCCTCCTTCCACTTTCCTCCTTTGTTTTCAGCTTACTTCAGTTGCTGGAAACTGAGTTTTAACTGCACTTCATTAGTAGGGGAGAGAGGAGAAGGCAAAAGGGGGCAGAATCTTGCCCTTCCCTGTAGGCTCAAGAAAAAGCAAACTGCTGTATTTTCCTTCATCAATAACCTTTGCCATCTTGGCCACACTCTGAAGCTACTTGCTTACATGTTTCCATTTATGAAATGTTGGAGTGTATGTAGCACATCTTTGCTACCATGGGCACTTGGAGAAGCATTGGTATATATGATTTTAAAATATGGGTAGTCTAGTATTGGTAGAGGCCTTTCTATAAGTATAGAGACACTAGGACATTTTTTGGGATTAGCAGGGATCATGACATTATTTGCCGTCCCATCAACCTCCCTTGTTCTCTCTCAAATTAACTGCAGTCCTCACAATAACTTGCTGGCTGGGAAGGATAGATTTCTCCTGCAACAATATAATGTTGTGAGCTGCCTTATGTAGTGCAAAATATTACCTTTTCGTGGTGGTGGGATTGCATGCTCCTGTGAGGAAAGAGGCTATGCTTATTCAGCAAACGGGCTTTTGCTGAGGAGCCAGACTAAACATGTCAAACAGCTAGGCAAAGGATCTCTCAGAAATAACAGCAGTGGCACCACAGCTAACACTTGTTAGTACTGACCAGAAGAAAATAATGGCAAAACAATCCTGAAGCCTTTTACCTTGAAAACCCTATGATGAGACAATTCAAAATGAAACAAGAGACAATGCCAGAAGATGTGATTCCCAGATTAAAAGGCACTCAATGAGCTACCAAGGAAGAGCAGAGGAAGGTATGAGTAGCGCTGTAGCTAATGACGCAACTGGATTCAAGCCAAAGGGATGTTCACCTTTTGAAGTGAAAGGACAGTCCAAAGCTGTGCAACACATTATAGGAACATGGAAATTGAGAAGCATTAATCAGGGTAAATTAGACACTAAAATAAGAAAGGGAACATTTAACCATTGTAGTACTTAGGGTGAGTGAGCTAAAGTGGAGAGGAATGGTACATTCTGAGTCAGATAATTACACAGTGTTTTACTCAGGAAATGAAAATCTAAGAAAAAATGGGGTGGCATTAATATTGTGCAGGTGAGGAAGAACCTGAAAGAGTCTGTGCTAGAATACAAGGGGGAAATGATCACATACCAAAACAGGGCAAGTTAGTAATCTTAGGCAACTGAAACACAAAAGTGGGAAACAGAACCAAACACTGAAGGAGAATTTGGCCTAGGAACAAGAAATGAAGCAGGAGAGCAACTGACTGGACTTTGTGAATCCAACAGTTTTGTTCATTGCAAACATATTTTTCAAACAACCCAAGAAGAGACCATTTACATGGACATCACTTGATGGCCAATATAGAAATCTGATGGGCTATGCTGTATAGTTGGAAGCAGAAGATGGAGAACTTCAGTTCTCCAATGTTTGTTTAAAAACCTGCAAAGAAGGAGACACCACCACACTCCAAGGGAGTGTGTTCCACTGTGAAACACCTCTTACTGTCAGGATATATTTCCCAATGTTGAGGTGGAATCTCTTTTCCTGTAACTTGAATCCATTGCTCCATGTCCCATTCTCTGGAGCAGCAGAAAATATGCTTGCTCCCTCCTCAATATGACATCCCTTCAAATTTTTAAACAGGGCTATCATATCACCTCTTAACCATCTCTTCTCCAGGCTAAACATACCCAGCTCCCTAAGTCTCTCAGTGCCAGTCCTTAAACCATAAGCTTCCAGTCCCTGGCAAGCAGGAAGGAAGGAAGGAAGGAAGGAAGGAAGGAAGGAAGGAAGGAAGGAAAGCAAGCAAGCAAGCAAGCAAGCAAGAAAGAAAGAATATATAACTAGTGGTCACATCCCTGGCACATAATTGCCAGTTTCCCATATTAGATGAGATACCATGAAAAATCATGTCCTATAATTCCCCAGACTCTCAAAAATAAAAGATATTTTCAAAACCAGAGATATCAAAAGATATTTTGAAGCCAGAGGTGAAAACGGGAATGTTGGCCAAAAATGCAGAGATATAAATGGGGTACCCCACCCATTGCAGTTTTCCACCTCTGTAATAGAAAGTGCAATAGCAGTATCTTTCCTTGACTAAGAACTTTATCGCACAACTTTTTTTTGCCTGTTACGGGAACTGGAAGGGGACTCTCATGTGCGCATGTGACCAGCCAAAAACGGATTTTATCGCATGCCAAAGCATCCTCCAAAAGGCCCCGTTCCATCCTCTGCCACCAAGACATCCCCGTTCAGTGCTGAGGAGCACTAAATCATCTGGTCGGAAGTTTTTCAACTGAGGAAAATGGCGTCCGTCAGCAATGAATGGGGACGGCTTGGTACCGGGGGATGGAAAGGGTCCTTTTGGAGAACGCTTTGGCATGCGATAAAATCCATTTTTGGCTGGTCGCGCATGCACACGAGGGTCCCCTTCCGGTTCCCGTAATGGGCAAAAAAAAGTGTGCGATAAAGTTCTAAGTGTGGTGATCACAGGTGGCTTTTTTCTTATTCTTCCATTCTGTTGGACAGTTATACCATTTCTAGCTATGGCTTTATGCAGCCTTGAGCTTATCAGTGGTGCTCCTGAGGAGTCATAATATTTGACATTCTATAAGGATTTCTTTCAGACAGTTAAAATATTCAGCCCAAGGTAGTTGCGTTTGCACAGATACATGGGCTTGTCTTCACTATTCCTGACAAATGGTGCAGCCTGAAAAATATTAAACGGCCCTGGGCTTGGGATAGTAACTTCTGTCCATTCTTCCAGAGATGATCATGGCAATGTTACCATCATCACATTGAAAGAGTGGCTTCATAGCAAGGGAGTCATGTTTATTTTCACACATCAGAAATTTCTACAGTGCAGATGTAGCATTAGAAACTGCATCTGCACTGTAGAAATAATGCAGTTTAATACTTCTTTATCTGTCATGGCTCAATCATGGCTGTCATTGTTCACAAAATCTTGGGACTTGTAGTTTGTTGTGGTACAAGAGCTCTCTCACAGAATTCCATAGTGATGGCATGGCAGTTAAAATGGTGTCAAACTGCATTATTTCTGCAGTGCAGATTGGGTTTAAGATGGATTTGATTAAAACAAAGGTGACTGTCTCTGGAGAATCATGTTTTATTGAGTTTTTCTGAGGTTTGCTTCACCTTTCAGAAAATATAATTGCCCTGACATCTGCCATAAAAATAATAGCTGGACCAGTTAATAAAACATAAGTCTTTGCTATGTACCTTAATTCTAGGTATCCCAATCCCAGTCGTTGTGTGTCATTTCCTACTTATGATATCTTGAAGGCAACTCTATCAGAGAGTTTTCTTGGCCCCCTGAGCAAATCTGAGGGGGTTTGCCTTTCTTTTCCTCTGGGGATGAGAGAGTGTGACTTGCCCAACATCAACAAGTGCATTTCCAGGGCTAAGTGGGGATTCAAACCCTGATCTCCCGAGTTGGAATCTAAATACAACTTCACTGGCTCTCACACCAGTCATGGTTATTGACTAAATCAATAGCTAAATTTGGCCAGGTGATTTGACCTCCAGTAATCTTAGCAGTAAACTGTGAATTATGGTGCTTTTCCCCCCTTAGATTTTTGCATGAAATGACTGATCAGAAGTGCCACACTCTGTTCCATTTTCAGAATTCAGCTTCATAAACATCTCCATGGCTTACCCTTCACCCACCTTTTCCTGTCACTTCTCTATAGGTGAATATGAGGGGCAGAGGGAAACAGCATCTTTCTAAGTTCTATTCCTCCAAACAGGCATAACAACACCATTCTAAAATATGTGTGGGGGAGAAAAGATGATGTTTCTCTTGGCTCTAATGAATTTTTATGGAAAGGCTAATCTTTTAGGGAAGTGTGTTTGATACATAAATATTCATTGGATCATGACTTCTGCTGGAAGCATTTGGTGGATTTATTGATTTAATAAATGCATGTTAATGACCAAGTGGAATGCAAAGGCTCCAGAGAGTTGCCACATTTGGAAATACATTCTTATATATAGATCTATTTATGAATGTGGTTACATGCAGGACTGGTTTACCCCTTTACTCATTTACAGTAATATTGTATCTTGAAAAGTCTGTTTGTGTAGTGGGTCATCAGGTCCATTCAGGCCTGCTCCCCTGTATATATAACGTGACACTTGACACCCAGTGTGTGCATGCATTCATCATTCCACTGTCTTACGATAACATACACATGATTTGTAGCTTAGGTCCAGGTTATTTGAAGGACTGAATCTCCCTTTATGAGCCCACTGGAGCACTGAAATCATCATGAGAGGGCCTGCTCTTTGTCCCATCACCCTCTCAAGCTTGTTTGTTGGGTATAAGAGAGTGTCTTCTCAATGGCTGCTCCCAGGTTCTGGAACTCCCTCCCTAGAGAAGCCAGGTTGGCCCCATTCCTGCTCTCTTTTTGGTGGCAGATAAAAACATTCTTCTGCCACCAGGCTTTCTCAAAGTGACAAGGATTGAGTTTTAAATGCTGTATAAAGTGAGTATAGAGTTTTGTATGGAGCTTTAAATACATTTTAAATTTTAATATGTAATGTTTTCAACTTTTTAAAATCGTTTGTTTTTTAAACTTTTTATCTACATTTTGATACTTTGCATTGTACTTAACCTATACTGTTTTAAATTTTGTTAGCTGCCTTGAAGAGACCCTATATTGGGGGGATATTATATTATATTAATAATAATAATAATATTTTGGTGGGTTTTCGGGCTATGGCCATATTCGAGCGACTCTTTCTGAATTTCACCAGAATTTTTTATTATTATATATTTTATTGTAAAGTCGAGGCTTTCATGGTCGGCATCCCAAAAAAAACCACAAAAAATATGGATGGCGACCATGAAAGCCTTCGACTAATAATAATAAATAATAATAAAATAATAATAATTCTATGAAAGGTTTGTAGGTTCAGTATAACTAACAAGAATGCTTGGAGATTCTGCTGTAACGTAATTGCCTACTTACTAAATTAGTTTGCTTTCATGTGTTTGCATGAAAACCCGCCACCCCACCCACTGCATATACCATTTCTCTCAAACAGCAGCATTCATGTCTGTGGCTTATTAAACTTGTGAAAGTGGTTGCGCATTAGATTTCTCTGCATACAACACTCATAGAGAGATTGAATTATGGATGGTGGCACTCTTTTTTTGGAATGTGGAGAAAAGAAGATCAGAAGAAAAAGAAGAAACGGATAGGAGACAGTCGCAACAGGAGGCATGTAGACATAGCTGGGAAGAAAGAAAAGGTGATAAAAGATGCATGGTTTGAGGCCCTGAGTGACAGGGCTGCTGTATTGTGCTCTGTTCAAGCTGAGAACGATCAGAGGCATCACAGGAAGAAATTGAGGTGGTTGTGGGGTGGCCCCGTGAAAATGGAGCTATTGCTGGATTGCCTTGAAGTTTTTAAGGAAATAAGGTGTTGATGTAGTTGAGGGAGAAGAGAAGCAATTCAGTCCCACTATCTATGCTCTAACACAAACTTCATTAGATTCTTTCCTCAGCTTATACAAAGCTGCAGCCATTCTACCAGGTTTCATGAGCATTCCCTTCAATATTTCAATGATGAAAACTGGAACACATGTGGCCAAAAAACAGACTGTGATCAAGATGGCAAAAGCTATGAATGAGGAAGAACACACAAGCTAAGAGAGGCTACAGCAGTTTCTTTTTGATTGAGCATACAGGGAAGGATAAGATTCCTCTCCTCTCCTGCCTGACGAGCTGAATGTAAACTACTTTTGTACTTTGAATTCAGTTTGCAGCAGTTGATATAAGCTGAGGACAAAGGGGGAAGTGAGTGGAAGAGAGAGAAAGTGGGACATTTTAAAATCAGCTGAAAAAATGGGACAACCAAGAATTAATCATGACTATCCCTGACAAAATGGGACAGTTGGATGGTATCCTATGGAAAAATAAACTGGCTTACCTCTTCTGGCTTCAACTCTGGATCTGGGATGTCCCCGGATGTTATCATAACTAAATCGCCACCGATCTAGCTGTGATGCCGCCACCCAGATGCATCCCAGGTTGAAGCCTTGTTCAGCTTGTGATTTTTTAAAGTCAGAAGCTCCCCTACTTGGCAAAAGTGCAGGCTGAGCAAGGCTTTGACCCAGGATGCATCCGAGCGGTGGCATCACAGCTAGATTGGTGGCAATTTAGTTATAATAACATCTGAGGGCATCCCAGATCCAGAATTGAAGCCAGAAGAGGTAAACCAGCTTATTTCCCCATGGGATAAACTTGAGAGGCAGATGGGGACCAGAGACATTCTATCAGCCTGATAAAAGAACATGCAATTCCTTCCTGGCCTGTTTCTAGTGCATCATCATGAGAACTATAAATAAAAGAATGCATGGCAGAATTTGCTTTTTTCCTCTTTCCTTCCCATCTCCATTTCTTTTTCTGTCATGCACTATAGCTAGTAAACCTGGTGATAGGCTCTGACTGGTTTTTATTCATTTTATAACAGCCATTCCGAGAGTGTTTTGGACAAAGTGTTGAGTAAAAAATGCTTAGAACAGATTATTGTTAACCCGGGTGTATACCTCCATGTCTGCTCTTTCTAATGGAAATATTTGTTGATTCTTTGTTGGCTTGATTTTGGAAATGAATGCAAGCATGTGTTGTTGTAGTTTCCAGTTAATTACTCCATTATTGGCAGTGCTAATTATGATGAATGTTTTATAAAGGCTGCTATGTTAAAATGCCACTTAGAATAATGCATTTGCTTCATAGGAGGCATTAAAAAACCCCTGTAGATTCTTGTGTCATCCTACTTGCACATTAATGACCTACAGCATAACACTGTAGGCTTAAATAAGTGAATAAATATTTTAGCTCATCTTTGAGACAGTGTGATTTAGCCTGAAAGTATTTCCCTAACACAGCAAAGAGATTACCAGTCAAACAAACTAGTAAAAGGTTATGAAATGGGAAGCCCTTGTTTGAATAGATGAGAGAAATTCTATTGTAATTTCAAAAAGCAAAAGGTAAACAGAACAAAACACTGTCCTGTTGGCCCTGTGACAAAACAACAACAACAACATCCCTGATCCTATAGAGTCCTGGGAGAGGGCACGAGGACCCCAGACTTCTGATAGTTGCCCAGCCTGATAATAGAATAAAACCAAGTTGTTGGGTAGCCATATGTAGTTCACCAAAAAAGAGGAAACGCATCAACAAAAAGAGGAGTCTAGTTTGCATAAAATGTGCACATACAGTTGGACCTCTGTATCCATGGATTCTTTATCCACAGATTCTAAAATATTCCAAAAAGATATACATTCCAAAAAGCAAGCCTTCATCTTTCTATTTTATATAAGGGACACCATTTTACTATGGCATTGTATTTACTGGAACTTGAGCATCTATGGATTTTGGTATCCATGGGGTGATGGTGGTCCTGGAACCAAACCCCAGTGGATACCAAAGGCTCACTGTACTGTTTTATAGGCATTGGTGCATATTTGAAAATAATTACATGACACAAGAAAAGAATTACTGCACTTTAAACAAAAACACATCTCACCACAGTACAGAAGACTATAAACAGGTAATCCGTGTGCATACACAGTCTTCCTTTTGAGTGCAAACTGTTGATTTTTATATGACTGCTGTTTGAATGTTAGTGTGAATGTTAGTTGATGATCCATTATTTGAGTGAATTAATAGTAATGTCATTGTTTTAACGATTGTATTTTATATGGAATTGTTTTATTGCTGTAATCCCACCTCGATCCACAGGGAGAGACGGGAAATATAAATAAAAATTATATTATTATTATTGCTATTATCAATTTGTCTTGGACTGGACTAGACTGGAGTTATAATACAACTCCACAATAGCATACACTACAACATTTCACGGATGCAAATTGGGGCATGTATGGCTGAGCCACATCAGAATGTGATCAAAAGAGTGTGACCATGCAACAAGTGTCAAAAGTTATTAATGAGGAATTGTACACAAAATTAATATTTTAAGCAGAGAAACCCTGGCATGCATGTACTTGGTTTAAGAAGGCTAGATTCTGCCACCGCCTTTCCTATTCTTCCATTCATATGTGCAATTATATTATGTATTACATTGTATTATATGATATTGTATGATACGATATGCAATTGTAAAAAAAACATCCCTCAGACTGGCTTAGCCTTAAATGGAGCATATGGAAATATATATTTATCTTAAATGATGCATTGGAGAAGTATTCTATGAAACTTGCTAAATTATCATATTTTATATACAACACAGTATGTTGCAAACTTTGGGTCCAGGATTTTATTATTTTTGTATTCAGGGAATACTGAGCTCTGGATAGTGTGTGTGTGTGTGTGTGTGTGTGTGTATGAGAGAGAGAGAGAGAGAGAGAAACTGCAGTGGTGTCACTGCCCCGGTATCAGCTGGTGCAGGGGACAAGACTACCTGGGATTTCCTGGGGAAGAGGTTTGGGTGCAAGGACTGAGGCTTTCGGAGGTGGCACGCTTATTCTCCTTATGAGGAGAACAAGGCAACGGTGTTTGGCTCACTTGGTGATGCCTCGTCATTCTCCTCATGAGACAATTATGCACTTTCAACACTTCACGCTGCTGCCATTTCACTCTTCCAACAGAAATTGCACACGTATTCAATGTGGCTCAGAATCTGCCCACCTTATCCCCACGTTTCTGTAGTGCACCTATCCACTTGTTGGTTAACATTAGTTGCTTTAACTCCTTTCCCCAGTATTTTTTTAAAATTGTTTTCCTGTAATTGCAAAAGCGTAGCATGTTGGTGACCTGCTGTGGCAACACAATTGTGCTATTACAGCAAAATAAATAATGTGGAACCTAACCAGTGCAACAACCTATCATGTGATAAAGCCCAGACTCTCAGAAATTTGAGATGGAAGGAAGGCTAGCAGTGATGAGGGTAAGGTGATGCTATGAGACCAGTGGTGATACTTCTCCTGACTTGATGCCTCTGTGGAGAGCTGGAGCAAACATGTAAAGCCACCATTCATCTACTCTAGCCAAATTGCACAAGAATCCCCCCCCCTTTTTTTACAGAGTTGCCATTATGGTTGCCCTTTGATTTGAAGAGCTGCAGAGACAGAATAATGCAGAAACTCAAAGATGACATTGTCACTTTTCTGTAACTATGACTTACCTTGATCTTTATATTTGCAGGGAGTGATGACAGACAATGAACATAAATTTACCATATAAGCATGATACTTTAGTTATTATGCCTTTTCACATTACTTCCAAAGCATTAAAAAAAATCAGCAATGAAGGGATGAAAAAAATTCTGCACAGAACAAATGAGTACTGGAGGATAAAATCAGTTTATTGCTAGCTTCAAACAGGAATCAAATAAAACTCAAAAAGATATTCTCTGGGGAAGAATAAAAGTAAACCACCAGGTTTTGAGCAGTAAAGGAAATAAGGAAAGTCTTAAACTATCACCAGATGCATACTGATGGCTTCTTAAAGCATCCTTTTATAAAATGTGAAGAAATGTCTGCAGCTGTTATTACCCCTTCTTCTTTCAGCCCATTAACACCCATAACAATTCAGATGAACTCTTTACACAGGGATGTGTGTGGAAGAGGACACCTTCTTTTGCAAATGTTCTTGGAAAATGAAGTAATTACAAGAGGCAGAATGCTCTTTCCCATACCAGCTTGCCTGTGTCTTAAGATATCCTGAGTCCCTCTTTCAAGAAAGGGCAATACATGTTCTGAGCACAATGTGCATCTCAGCCATTTTGAGAGCAACTGTAGTTTGGACCACTACAAGAAGCATGATGCTAATATTTGCTGCTGCCACCAGCTGGACCTGATCTGCTTTTCCAAAAAGAAAGGAAATGGTCTGCTCTGCAAATTTTCTCTATGATGTGTTAGGTTGGTCTGGCAGCAGCTGCAGCTGTGAAAACCTTGGTGACAGACATCAGATTTTGGCGGCAGCAGAATGACTTCTCTTGTACCAGATGAAGCTGCTTCCCTCTGGTCTACTTCAAGTACTTTGCTTACTGGAAGGTACCTGTGAAGTTAAAAGGGAAATGACTTTCTCTGTGGTGACATCTCGCCTTTGGAATGCTCCCCCTTAAAAGCTGTGCCTGCCACTGAATTTGCAATCTTATTAAGGTCAAATTAATAAATATCTTTCTAGGTATTTTAATTTGAGAACCTCCCAGTCTGCTTAAATCCTTGATACATACATACATATATGTATTTGCTGTTCTCAGTCATGGCAACAAAGATACTGATATCAATAATTGTTTTAAAAATCAAAGGTAATTTCACGTGATTGTTTTAAAACACGGGGGGATCCCATTTGATGTGACTATAGAAGAGTCCATCTATTTCACTGCTAGTATTTATCAATAGTGCTACACTGCATGGAGAAGTAGGGATTCTGTGACTCCTACTGTATAAATCATGTTGTTTTTCTTAACATGTTATGAATAAAAATCAAGCTTCCCAAATGTCACTACTACTACTACTACTTCATCACCATTTCCCTACATATATAGTTCTCAAATTTGCATATTGATGATGTGAGCAAATAGTAGAATTCACTTACTCTAAAACATTTCTCTTATGAAATGTTCAGTGCATAGATTTCAACTGTTTGAGACTGGAGGTCTTTTAAAATTGAAATCTGTTCAGTTGCACTGGAAAGTGAACAGGCTGTATTTCATGCACTCTTATATATGTCTGTGTTTGATTTTTGTTGTTGTTATTGTTGTAATTTTGATCCATTGTTAATTTTTAACATGCTCAGGGGAAAAGCCAATTAACTTACTTAATTGCTTTTATTGCACCATACATTAAATATGTACACAGTGCATATTTGATTGATTCAATGCTTTCTTCTTGGTCTCCAATGGATCAGCAGTGATTTTCACATACTTTATTACTATTTTCTGCTTGCACTTAAGACAAACAAAGCCCTCTGTTTTTACATAAAATAGTGCCATTACATAGCCAAGAAGTTAACCTAGCACAGCCATTAGAATATACCTTGCCTTCTAGAGATACAGACAGAAGGCTTGCTGTGGAATAGTTGTAGAATGTTGTTGTGCTTAGTTCTCAGTGACACATAAAATATTCATCTGGACTGCATCTGCACTGCAGAAATAATCTAGTTTGACACCACTTTAATTGCCATGGCTCAGTGCGATGGAATTTTGGGAATAGTAGTTTGTTGTGATACCAGAACTCCACTCTGGTGACACTACAGACCCCAGTGCCCAGAGTGCCACTGAATTAAACATGGCAGTTGGAGTGGTGTCAAACTGGATTATTTGTGCACTGCAGATGCAGCCAAGAAAATATTCCTAAGGAAATAGTGTACTGTAGCATTATAGTATCATTTAAAAGGAATTGTCGTTTTTATGTGGATTGATCTCTGCGTGGCAATTGGATTTTACACTCAGTTAGGGATGGAAAGAGCATTTATAATTATTCTCTTTCAGGTTGAAAATGGCTTTCCGAACAGTTAGTGAACTCTGTTGGGAAGAATAACTGACCAGCGAGAATTTTGTGCAGTTTTCTCTTAGTATTTGAATGTATGAAAGTGTTGCAGACAAATTATTCTGCAAAAAAACTTTTTTCTACACCCCGCCCTTTGGTTTTCTGTGCAGAAAATGGAGTTTTTGGAGAAATAAAGTTTCTGCATAGGGAACCTATTTCTGCACATGAAGGTTAACTATTCATAACTGTTTTGTGAAGAAGAGTTTGACTCCTTCTTGTATTAGGCCCTGTAAATCTTGTTCCATTAAAATAGTTGATTAAAAATGGATGACTAGTTTGATACCTTTGTCTTGCAATGGTCATCCTTAGTTTCATGTTTTGAGAAACAACCATGTCAGTGCATGTATTCTTGGTGTATCTGTAAAAGGATCCAAAGATTTGAATGGATTACCATTCCCCCACTGTCTAAGGATTTCTTATTTCTAATTTGGATTTAAAAGTCAGTTGACATACTGAATTAACTTTTCGGGCAACTGCCACTGCATAGCATGACATGCTCAAGGATTTCTTTACTCACTCATATGTTGAACTGTTTGAATTATTTTCCTATTGCCTAACTCTTGGTTGTGAAACAGGTATGTGATGAAAAAACGTTTTGCATTATTGTGGCTATTTTAATGTAATTTTGGGTGCTGAATTAGAAAAACAATAAAAATGTCATGCTACACAAAAATTCTTTCACAAATTTGATATTTTTATCAGTTCAGTTGTTACTCAGTTTTGATTAAGTGTGGAGACTGATGTTTCTCTGCCATTTCTTTTTCTTATTAGTAAATTTAAGTACAGTGTTTTGAAAGTCTGTTAGAAAATTTTACCTTTCTTACACTTTGCAGAATCATTTCATTCAGTCACCTATTATAACACAGAAATGTCAAAGGAAGTTTTGAAAGTTGTGAAAAAATTGTACATGATGCAGCAAATCTGAGGTCACATTTGGATTTCAAATGCCAAATTCCTATTAAACCAGCATACTTAAAAAAGTTTTTATGACTCTCAGTTTTGCAGGCCTCTATAATTCTTTAAGAGATATTTACAGCTGGAGACAGAGTGATTTCTTTTAAAAATATATGAAAGTGATCCAATAATTTCAGGAAAAACTCTTTTCTACCTTCAACCCTTTATGTTTTGTTTTATCTGTTAATTTCAGTGATTTATCCACATATTTACTTGGAGATAAGGATCTGAGTGTACTTTCCAAGATCATCACCAGCCTCACCGTAGCGAAGCAATTCTTCCAGCCACATTGAACTAAGTGGGCTTTTCCCCCACATCAGACACTCTTTTGAGCTATATATTTATCTTATTTTTCTTGTCTCTAGTCCAATAATGATACTCAAGGTAATCTGTAAAAATTAGTAGAAAAATACAAATGTTAAAATATAATTAAACTGTCTATATAGTTAAAAGCCATTTAAAACGTATCCACTGAAAGGCCAAAAATAAAAACAGTCCAGCACACTATCAACATTAGTTCCTTGTAAACTGTCCCCAGGAAGAACTGTAAATCTCTAATCCCCCCATAGTATGAGTTGTCTTTTAAACAACCTTGTGCCTGTTTTCAACTACTGTACAATATGTTTGAGTTTTCCCATGATGTTTGCATTAACTCTGCAATTTTGAACCCCGGAAAAGCAATGATTCAAAATAACCATTTTGATGTAAGCCAAACGGCTTTGAAATTAATGTTATCACTTTCAGACAGCCCTCTAAGAATCTTAGATGAAGGAAACTGAGCATAATCCCATGATATGTGTGTATGTGAAAAGACCAAAGATTTCAATGGATTGCCACTCCCCCCCCATGCCAAGGGGTTTAATTGGATTAGTAAAGCAATTCTCTCATAAAAAATAAGAGATTAATATGCAATTCCCCATTGTCATCAACCAGAGGCCTTGATATAAAAGAGTCACAACCTTCTAACTAGATTCCTCATTACAAGGCCATATGTCTTCTCAAGCCAATGTCATGCCATTTTATTTGGTGTGAATGAATAGATATGAGGTTGCGAATTTGAAATCAATAAGCTTTCCCAGAAGTATGTGCCTGAAAGATAATGTGAACAAGTGTGGGTTGTAAACAAGTGTCAAAACCATTTTCTAGCCAAAGTGTCACACATCAAAATTCTAGTAATTGCATACTGGAAAGCAATGCTGGATGTGTTATATTAGATGAGAGGGAGAAGGTGCAGTGCAAAGGTCTTGGCAGCCATAAAGAATGAAATGTGAAACACTTGCCCAGAATGCCTGCTTATTTTACAATAAATAATGACGGCTTCAGTACAGTGCAGCAAAAAAACTGAAGAGAAAACAAGGGCTGAAGCTAGCAGAAAGTGGGTAACATAAACTCCAATTTTCAGAAAGGTTCAAGATCATAGATTTACGAATTCTGTCATTGTCACCCTTCATTTCCTTGGCAAAGTTTTGTGGCGGGTCCATAATTGAATTGGCCTCTGCAGATATTTGACAAGATATAGTCCCCTGCACTGACAAGATGAATGTCCATTGTTCATCCATGGTGGTCTTTGGACTTCTGACTCTTAATCAGAAGGCAATCTCAGTGCAGAGGAAAATCATTTGCACTCCTGGCAGTTTCTAAGGGTGGATGCATTCAAGCAAACTGAGAGAAAGATAGCCACAGACAAACCAACTAGAAGCTGGTTTTGTGGAAATGCTTCTCAGTATTAGTCACCTTTAGACTCTAACCATGCAAAAGGCTATCTCTGCCTTTAGGCTGTGTATGTGTGTACGCCTGTCAACTTATGGCAACCCCATGAATTTCATAGGGTTTTCTTAGGCAAGGAATACTCAGAGGTAGTTTTGCCAGTTCCGTCCTCTGCAATACAGCCTACAACACCTGGTATTCATTGTACTAACCATGACTGACCATGTTTAGCTTCTGATATCAGAGAGGATCTGGTGCCTTTACTGAAGGCTAGGAGTGGCAATTGTACATTACTCCAGACTGGTTGTGTGGACTAGAACTGCAACAACCAGCACAGTTTATGATGAAAAATACCTGGAGTTGTGCTTCAGCAACAATTGAAAGGCCAAACAGTTTCCACTCCTGCTTTAGTCAGAGCAAAGCAGTAATTCTATTTGGCAAATCCTGGCAGTGAGCAGCAACAGCAGGTCACTGGCTGTTTCTCATGAGCACCCTAGTTGCAGCGGAAGGGTGTTGTAAGGTGAACAAATGACAGACACATGCTTTGGCAATAAAAAAGGCCACAACTTTATTTTGCATATAAGAACCTCACATGAGGGTTGGCCCGTAAGCATGAACTCTGGATCTGACATCCACCAACCCATGTTGGTCGATGACCCAATTGCCTGGCACTGTCCAGGCATTCGGGATGACAGAGGGGGAGCCGGCCCAGCTTCTGTTTACCACTTAATCGCTGCCGGCTATGCACCTGTGCGCATCTTCGCCCCATGTCACCGGGAGCGCAGAATCGATGCCGCCCCCGCACTGGCGACATTGCTGGCCCTCAGCACCCCTAGGACCCCGGGAGACTCCCGATTCCGTGCTCCGCAGCATTGGAAACCACGCCCATTCAGATCCATGACCTATGCTACCGCCCCATATCTGGAAGTTGTGACAGATTATAGCACATGGGGAGGATGGGTGGGGAGCCGGCTTTAAAATAGCACCAGTGGCCCATGCGGCCTGGGCCTATATAGGCCCCTGCAGCCAATGGTTGGCCGGGATTTGGGGCTGGTCCTGCCTCCCAGCCAATCAGGCCCCGGGCGCCCTGAGTGGCAGCCAATCAGGGCTGCTTCCCCCTTGCAAGGGAGGCTGGGAACTGTAGTTCCCAGCTTGGAAGCGGCCCGGGTGCACGGCGCTTCCTGTTCCGCTCCCACAGGAGTCTGGGAGCGGTAGTCCTGGCCCCACGAGGGCAGGACAAAGTGCCGGCGCCATGGCGGGTGCCCCACCGCTTGCTCTCGCCGCGCCGAGAGCCATCACCTGAGCCACCACCCCCGCTGCAACCAGACCAGCCCGGTGAGTCGGGTGGTCAACTTTATCTCTGTTGCACCATCCAGCCTGTCCTGCACCCTCTAAAATGTTTTGCTGCCCTCTGGAGTGACAGAGGACAATGAAATACTGCCAGTTTTGTAATAAGATTCAAACTGACAGATCACTTTGATTCTGCATGAGTTCTTGTCCTTTTCTTCAGGCAGCAAAATGTCTTGGACTGCTTGCAGCAGTGACTGGAAGTGGATGAGGTGTTCAAAACTATTTCTCCCTTCTGGAATCTAGAACTTGTATACAGCTTGTAGGGAAAAACAGTCCCTAGGTTTGATGTCACCTAGTATAGGAATTCATGGTGTCACCCCCCTCATTGACCTCCTTTTCCTATTTCACACCATACAGAATCCTCCGTAATTTTTTGGGGCACTAATATTACTCGTAAATCATAATTCCCATATACCACTGAATGTAAGGCTAATAGTTGTGACATAAACAACAAGCAAAATTAAAACTGTGCCTTCAAATTACAATATCGCGTGCACAACCTAAATGTATTCGCTTATACATAGTGAAGATTTGGTTTAAAATACAATGTTATTAAATGAAAATTTTAAAAGAATATTTTTTAAAAAAATCAAAATTCTTAAAAAATTAAAAATTTTAAACTTGAAATTTTAATTTTAAAAAAATTATGGGGCCTCTCCTTTCTTCTCCCACTCCTCCTCACTCCCATCATCTGTTAAAGCATTTGAAAGAGATACAGGCAAATGCTACAATGTTTCTGCCAAAATACAGGTATTTGAGCAGAAGTGGTATAATTCCCATTAGGGTGTCACCTGGTGCAGTCTGAACCCCCTTCCTAGTGTTGCCACTGGGGAAAAGTACCTTTAAGTCTACCAAGACCACCTTGGCACAATAACATGAAATGTCAGCTAATCTATAGACCTCCTTGCATGGAGGACAGATCTTCACTTTGAGAGGGCATGAGCTGAATTTCACGACAGTTAGATAAGTCTCAGCCAGTTTCATTGATAAATTCATTTTTTACAGGAACAATGGGCATATGCAAAAATCCAACCCAGCATGTCAAAGCTTCCAAAATATCACTGAATGATTCCTTCTACAGTAATTTTAAACCTTTAAAACAAAAATCAATTAGGTTTTTCAGTTTTCAGGAAAGAAGTGGCTTTTGAACTTGTTGGGGAAAGCTAATTATTTCATGATTAATTAATAATAATAAGATTTATTTATATTCCGCCTTTTCCTTGCAGAATCAAGGAGGATTACAAACCAAAGGGAGCAAAATACAAATTACAGAGCTGAATCCATCTGGAAAATAAGTATACAAAAGGATCTTGTAGCACCTTTGAGACTAACTGAGAGACGCTGAAAGCCACTTCTTTCGTAGATTTCGTAGACTACTTTTCCTTCAAGAACCCTTTGCATATTCATGATGAAATAAGGTTTAATTTTTGCCGGAGTATAACAGAGCATTGCATTTGCTAACTATTTGGAAAGCCATGGCTCAGCTCTCCCATCTTCCTAAATTTAGGTTACCAAATTATTATGCATTATGGTAAATAGCATGGTGAGTTGGGAAAGTGCTATACAAACACACGTCTCCAGATTTCTTACCCCCAAATAATTCTTAGTTAAGGTTGGCCAGATGCGCTCTTAAGTTTTTAAGAGTTCTGCGAATGAAAAATTTGATCTGCAAGCTGAACTTTATCTTTCATTGTAGGGAGTTCCAGTGATTGGGATAGGCCTTCTCCCATCTCCCTACCAACTATGCTTCTGAACTGTCATGGGAGAACTGTCATGGGAGAACTGTCATAGGAGAACATGGGTACCAGGCAAGGGATAAATAGAAGTTTAATATGAATGACAAGCTACACCGACTGAAATGCTATGAAAAACTATTACAGATCCAGAGGTCCCATCCAGATAAGCCAGGATGGAGTAGTGGTGATAAAGAGCTGGCCTATCTATTTGGCAGGTTGATATGGCGCAGTATTAGGAGGAACAATTGTGTATTCCTTCATGGAGGGCAGTTGGACTGGATGGCCTTTGTGGTTTTTTCCACCTCTATGATTCTATGAAATCATCCTCTCCTGGATAGTTTTTCTCACTGTGAATTCCCTTGCCTCACCTCACCTCACTGCACCTCTCTCTTGCACCCTGTGTCCTGCTGGCATAGCTCCCACATTCCCTTCCTTCTCTTCCCTTGCATTGATACTTGCTTACTCTGGTGCTGCTTTAAACAGAAGGCAAAAAGATTAATACAAACAGTAAGCAATGGTAGCAGCGTTGCCATCATCACCATGAAATGAGAGTAAGGGGAGATGGAAACAAGGCAAAGGATGAAGAAACTGAAGTGCACTGGGGTATATCATTTCCTTAGACCTGAAAAAACTCATAGATAGAATATAACTGCAGAGCAAAATGGTTTCTCTGGCTTTATTGTAAAAGCTGGTTCTGGTTCTGGTTCTGGTTCAGCAGTGAGAGCTTTAGGGAAGAAGAGAAATTTGACAAGGTCTAAGGAAATGGTGATGGATTTAGAACTTGGAAACAATGTTTTTAACTACAGTTTAACTACAATTCTCATAATTTCCCAGCTAGTACACTCAGCATCCATGGTGGCTGAAGAATTCTGGGCAATACAGTCCAAAAATTTACTTCTTTATATTCTGACTCTGGGAGCCAGGTGATATCCCTAACTTTTCCTTATCCCAAACAGTTGTTTTATACACTGCTATGTGATAGAGAAAAAAGCCAAAACAAATAAACAAACTTGCAATATCTAAGGGAGCCAGATGTGGCTACAGTACATGTGTATTTTTTAAAAACAAACAAACATCATTTTATTTCTGAATCTGTTTTCTTAGATGGAATTTAAACTATAAAATTATCACACATAAAGTACATCTCTGTTATTTGCTACCAGTTCAGTATTTTCTCTATTTTTATTTAATCACTACAGGGGTGATCTCTGTAAAGTTCACCGAAGCTCAGTCACAAACATGCTGTTCTGAATCTTTATTATTCCATCTGGTTATTGAAGTTTCCCCATTCGCCTAGGAATTATAGCCATTGGGTCTCCTTAGTAAATAAATTATTGTGATTATTGACTTGCGAGTAGAAAATGCTGGCTGGATTTTTATTGATGGAATATTCCTGGTAGGTGGCAATTTTGATGTGGTTTGTGACTGGAATACAAATAAGAACATTAGCATCTCCTTCTCATTTCAGCTAGAAATCTGCTTCACAAATAACCTTGGGTTTAAAAGAGGTGGAAAGTTTATAATGTTGAAAGGAGGCGGATTAACATGTACACCAACCATTTCCTACAGCCCACTCTAAATCTACCCAAATAGTATCATAGTATCATAGAAGCATAGAATCTTAGAAATGGAAGAGGTCAAAAATCTCATCTAGCCCAACCCCCTGCCATGTGGTAATATACAAGTAAAGAACTCCTGGATGATGCCCATCCAACCTTTGTTTAAAGATCTCTAAAGGAGACATTATATTTTGAACTTGCTCCACCTTCTCCATGGAGCCCTGGTGATGCAGAGGTTAAATGCCAGTACTGCAGCCACAAGGTTGTGAGTTCAATCCCAGGCTGGGTTCCAAGGTTGACTCAGCCTTTTATCCTTTCATAGGCCAGTCAAATGAGTGCCCAGCATCTTCGGAGGAATTAGCTTACAGACTGTAAACCGCTTAGAGAGTGCTTAGTTCACGGTACAGAAATGTATAGAAATGTACATGCTATTGCTATTGCTGTTCTACATCCCATCAATTTTTAAAGATGACTATCATGTCACCTCTGAGTGTTATCTTCTCTGAGCTAAACATACCCAGCACCTTAAGTCGTTTCTCATACAGCTTGGTTTGCCGACCTTTAATCATTCTGGCCGCCTTTCTCTGGACACCTTCCAGCTTGTCAATATTCTTGAACTGTGCTGTCCAGAACTGGTCACAGTATTCAGTTGAGGTCTGACCAAAGCAGAATAGAGTGGCACTACTACAGTGGGCTCTTGGTATTCACTAGGGGTTTGGTTCCAGGACCCACCGTGGATGCCAAAATCCATGGGTGCTCAAGTCCCAACAGATAGTAAAATGGTTAGCCTTATATAAAATGGCACAAAATCAAGGTTTGCTATTTGGAGTTCATACTTTTTAAAAATATGTTCAGGCAATGGATGCTTGAATCCATGGATAAAGAATCTGTGGATTCTTTTTGTGTTTGTTGATATACAGTACTTTAAGACATAGACAAGGATTAAACTGTTGCATGAACTGACCACCATATACCTCCATGACTTTGTGAGATAGCTTCAAGTGCCTTCTCACCTGAGCCACTTATAGCTTAAATGAGGGATGGCTAGAGGCAGGAAAGCCCAGGAAAAAAGCAGAAAAATATGGAGAGAAAGTTCCCATCCATTTTTCCAAGAGTTTTTTTTTAATGAAAAAAAATCAGATAATGAAATATTTTGTTTTAGAATGCTCAATAAAATGTATAAGACAAGAGGTTTTTATATTTATTCACCCCCAAATTGTTTCTAAAAAACTTTATAACAGGAAGACTTTTCTATAAGACAATGTACAGTATGTACATTTGTATAAGTATGTAAGAAAGAACCCATTTCTCAGTTCTTTCAGTGGGACTAAATGTTTTATATCTGCTTGACACTATGGAAGATTAGAAGAGACACAACTATGTTTTTTGTTTTACTAATTTTGACAGCTGTTTTTTTTCAATTGCCTGCTCTTAATAAAAACGCAAAACCAAAGACATTCCAGAGAGAGAGGGAGAAGCTGCATTTGTAACAACAATGTAAATTTTTGTAACAGGGATTTAGTCTGCAGCTATCATCTAATTGCATTGTATTTTTAACATGCTAAAAATGATTATTTTATCCCAGACAAAATGTATAATTGTATCATATTAGTATAAAATGATTTTCATTTTGTAAGGGATGCCACTATATTTTTCAGTAATTCCAGAAAAATGTATGTTTTTTTTTCCTGGAAGAAAACCAGAAAAACCACCACCATCCCATCCCAGTTTCAAAATTTCTGAAAATTTTGCCTCTCTAGGACTGGCCATTTTTTCCAGTGCAGGAAATGTCTAAGATTCTCAGGAATCAGATGTCACCAGGCATGTCATCACCACTTACTACACTCATTTTCTCTGTGGTGCATCTAGTCCCCCCTAGACTGAAGAAACGTATATGTAGCAACCTTCCCTCCATGTTCCTCCCAGTACTGGAATGGAAAAATGCAGAGGGATCAGAAGTGAAGGTGGCATTATGGTTTTCCCATGGTTCAGCTGGGAAGTAGCATAGTTTAAGCTCAGGGCAGTCAGCATGTGTGCCATGCATGCATTCTTTCAGACCTGAGTTACCCTGCAGCCTTTGTACTGCTGAAGATTGGGTATATTCCATGGGGACTTGGCAGTAACTTTGGGGTCTCTACAGCATTTGTGCTAAGAAAATTGACAGATATGTATATAGTGGATGTGAAGGCTAAGAATCCTTCTTGGAATTGTTGTAATGAACTCTTTTCTCACCAGAAGGTACCATTGCACCAGTGGTCATATCTCAAGAACTGTGTGGTCCCTGATTAGCTAGGATCACCTCGAGGAAGGATTGGTTTCATGTTCATTTCCTCACCTTCACAGATATCATCACAAACTCCTTTTGGTATATAATTTGTACATTCATGGAGTTGTCTTATTCTGTTAACCCATAAAGAAAAACAACAACCTGGCAGCAAAGAAGTACTAGATAGGCAAGCATTGGCACTGAGCAGCATCACTGAAAATAAATCAGTGCTAAGAAGAGGGGGTAAATAGTTTGATAAGCAGTGAGATGTGAAGTAGAGACTGCATCTTATATTGGTACCGTAGCACTTTTAAAGTGGCAGGCTTTGCTCCTGTATGAGAGGTGTGTTGTGTATGCAAGGGAATAGTACAGGCCTGCATTGCCCTGCCATTGTGGCCAGCTATGGCAGTTACTGAGTGTGGGTGTCATGACAATACCGTGACTTATTGGATATTGGATATTTACTGCCTAGCAGGGGAGACATTCTTGTTAGATTTTCTGCCTCCGGTGGTAAAATGATTTGATTGGCCTTAGGTATTATCTACTTGCCTTCGTGCTGGGGCCCAATTTCCTACTCTATCACAAGTAGCAAACTGTTTCAGTCTGGCTCTGGCACTCGCTATTATTTCCAGTCTGGGTTTGAATCAAAATAACTGGGAAGATAAAAATTTTCTTTGGACAGTGGCCCACTGGAACTGAAACAAAAGTTCACATAATTATCCCTGGTTATTTTACTGAAAATCAAAAACTTGAAACCAACTTAAATAATTTTAAACAAAACTGATTTTTTTAAAAAGGAAAAGTAATTTATTTGGATGCAAGCATTCTTTTTCATTTGAATGTGTTCTGGTGAAAAACTTTTCCCCCTGAAATAATGTAAGGTAACATCAACAGTGACAAGAAGTTCTGTCTTTAATCAATGTGAAACTGAAATAAAAAACTACAGCTAGCAACCCATAACCTTGCTGGGCCTGTGCTGGCTGTCCAGCATTTATACATACATCTTAAAAAGGGCACTGCCTGGGGACTGGATGGATGGCTGCTAGTGCTGTTCTCCACCATCTTCCTCCTGAGGCAGTTGCTTCATTCTGTCTAATATTTGGGTTGATGCTACTGATAATTCTGTCAGGTAGAATAATTGATCCCACTGTCCCAATGGTGTCCACTCTGATGTCCTCTAGTCAGAGACAAGGATTGTTTCCCATCTGGAGTTGCAGACATTCCATTGAATTGAAGAATGGTATAATACAAATGCAGAAATGTGTACTAACCATGAATGGTTTCTAGCATCTAGAAGTCTAATTTTGGAATATCTGATGACTTCTTTCCATAGAGATTTGTCTAACTGGGTGGACTTTCAACTTGATTGCTGATGACAGGTGTAAATGATTTCTTCTATGAAGATTTTCTTAATTGGGCCGGTGGTGCAATTTTGAAACATTTAGCTAATGGGTCTGAAACCACTGGCTCAAATAATTCCATCAAATCTAAAATAGAAGATTTAGACTGGCAACTAAATGCCACATGGCATTACTCATGTGCTTCTATATGTCAGGCAAAAAGCAATCTTTTATTTAACCCCCACCCCAAAACTCGAGTCATGTTCCAGATGTGGCACACTTGTTTAAATGCACAACTAATGTTGTAGTTTGTCTCAGGCTATCAAAGGGCTTATTTACATTTACGTTTTTATAAAATAATAAATAAATAAAAATTTTATTTCTATCCCGCCTTTCCAGGGATCAAGGCGGCGTACAATAATGGGATTTATCAGAATCTCCTCAGTGGTGAGATACAAAATCGAAGTTCCCACTACATTTACTGTGATCAAATCTCTCCATGGCATTTTAACCCTATCATCATCCACACTGCTGTTGTAATGATTTAAAATGGAGGCTCCATTTCGAATGCATTGGATCGTTCCCAAGGTTTTTTTTAATGCCAATCAAGTGATGCACATCATTGTCATTCCCCCTTTCACTCTTGGTGACATGACTCTGCTTCCATTGTTGTGGGTAGTTGGAACTTAAACACAAAAAATGTATAAATGTATCAATAAGCATTCCAGTGCTAAGCCAAGGGAAAAGGCAGTGGTGGAACTAGTGACCAGATTTATGGAGCCAGTGTCAGGGAAGTCTGTTTTCTGATACATTTTGAACTTGTATATGCTTCCCAAGAAAAAGGAGGTCACTCTGCAGAATTTCATTGAAATATTCTCCATCAGATTTTTTGTAGTGGATGTTACCACCATCCCCAACACACACACAGCAATGTGCCTGAATGATGGAAGGTTTTGGGCAGTGTGGAGGATGTACGATGGTGACCACGGTGTCAGCACAGTTGTTGTTGTGGTTATAGGCAGTGGGGACTTGCAAAACCACTAGGGCTAGCCTTAAGAAAGAGTGCCCTCCCTCCATGATAACTGTCATCCTTCGGCCTGCGAGGGAGTGAACAGGTAGGCCCAGCTCCATCAGGGCTAGCCTGAAGAATAAGAGCCCTCCCTCCAGTCCATCTGCCTTGGTCCAGGCTTCAGAGGGAGAGAATAACCACTGGACCTCATCCCCTTTCCCTTCTCCTTTTGTGTTATGTCTTTTAGAGTGTAAGCCTGAGGGCAGGGAACCATCTAATTCAAAATAATAAATGTAAGGCGCTCTGACAGCCTTTAGGGCTGAAGGGCGGGGTATAAATGCCATAAATAAAGAAAACATCACTGGCACATGCACATGCATGCACATGCATGCACATGCCCCCCCCACACACACACACACTTTGGGATAAAGAAAAGCTGTACAAATAGCTAACCCTATGCTTTTGAGAAACTATTGGAGAATTTCCTGAGGAAAATGCCAGTACGAAACAGATCCTGAGAATTTCTCAGTTATAAATAGAATAGGGGAATTTAAAAGACCATTTGTGCTCATCTCTGTGACTGCAATGGCCACGGGGTACGCCAGTTGTGAAAACTCGTAAATACAACCAATGTGTTTAAACTTTTAAACATATCCCAAGTCCCCTTTGAGTCAATGTTCAAACAATGAGTTAAATAATAGAGAAAAGGTATGTCTCTGATATGTGTTTATCAGTACAGAGCTTGTAAAAGTTTCCTTTTGGAGTATAGGTCCTTGACTTGCCAGGATGGCTACTGACCATGTTAACTAGAAGATTTTGGGGGATATAATGCAAAAGGAAATTCTTCCAAGGCCTGTTTATCATAATCACCACCACTACTATCATCTAGAATTCTAAATCATCTTCTAGGTGTTCTGTTTCTCTTCTAGGGAAGGAGAGCAGGAATAGTTTAACAGATTTTACCTTAGATCCCCGTCTTTCATATTAAAGAGATGGAGAATATTTCTTGTACCTCAATTTTCACACTTCTGTTGTTTGTAAAATTGTTTTTTAAATGAGTATTTCTTAGTCTACCACACCTAGAAAGACTGTAAAAATGTTATATTTCATTAACACAATAATGTAAAATCTAGGCTTTCTGAACAACATTAATCTCAAATTAATCTCGCTAAATGGAGAGAGTGTAAAAAGTAACACTATGCGGGTGGAACTTCCATACCATATGGTGCAGATAAACACAGATTCCATTCTTAGCATAACCTCCTTTTGTACCATTTCTCTAGGATGAAGGTGCCAACAATCTGCCCTTGCCTGATAACAGAGAATTTCCTTCTTGCAGTAAGAATCTAGAAAGCTTTGGTCGGATTTATATAATACACAGTGCCGGGGTGTGCATGGTGATAAAGTCATTATATTGTGTATGTATGTAACACAGAGCAGAATGTCCTGACATGCAAATTGTGCAGTCAAACATTATTTTTTCTTGCTTAAGACTGCTCCACATATCACCATTGTTTGCTTGTACATACATATGCACACAACAAATCAAAGTTTGTATTTCCCTCTGTTGCACAAGTGCATGGATCAAGTAGTTGATTTTTGTGATGTTTTGGTAGGCTCAATAAAGGTGTGATTGTAATATTCATACCACGGATCTCATTGCCAAGCATGGCCACTTGATCTTTTCTTTAAGTTTTAGTTCAGGAATGAACAAGTGTTGTCCTTTCAACGTTTTGGCCTGCATCTCCCATTATTATTCACCCTTGTCTATGCTGGATAGGACTGAAGGGAGATGACGGCCAAAAACTATCTGGAGGGCTATATTTGTCCAGCCTAGGTTTAGTTAGTCATAATAAGTAATGTAAAGGCAATTGATCTGAATGGGACTACTCTGAAAATACTAGATCTTGTTCAACAAATGGATATAGAAAGAAATGTGTAGCTGTTTGAACTAGAGTTCAGAAAAGTTACTTTTTTGAACTAAAAGTCAGTGAGTCCATCAACCAGAATGGCAAAGCTGGCTAAGTCATGGTAATTATGGCCCTCCAACAACAACAACAACAACAACAACAACAACAACAACAATAACTTTTCCAAGTTCAAATTTGAACATCATAAAGCTGTCACACACAGACTCTCACACATTCTTTTTGGTTCAAGAATCTGCATTATTCTGGGGTTCCTGACTCATGTATATAGAGCTCAGTCTATATTTAAAAGATGTTTACTGGACTAAAACATTTTGCTGCCTCAGACAAAGGACAAGAATCTATGTGCCCCACTCCTGCCTGATTCTGTGCACAAAAGCTGGCCAGAAGAAGAGAAGGGGCTTTTTTCAGTACAATAAATGCCCTAAAGGCACCAGATCACATCAGATCTTGGAAGCAAGCAGGCTGAGCTCTGGTTAAGACTTGGAAGAGGGACAGCTAACTAATACTAGGAACAAAGTAGCAAAAACACCTCTGAGTATTCCTTGCCTGAGAAAATCCTATGAAATGCATGGGGTCACCATAAGTCGACAGGCAAGTTGAAGGGGCATGCACACTCACACACAAGGACAGCATCATCTCCACTTCACCTGGAACCAGTTGGAAAGTACTCTGAAGCCTCTTTTTCTTTGAGATGGCCGCCATAGTTGGCCTACATGTTTCTTCCTTCAGCTGTGTATATCTTTTAACTAAAACATGAGTGGGATGGCTGTAAAGTCTATCCTTTCTCTCTCTCCCCACACACAATCTTCACGGGTTTTTAGTATGCACCATGGTAGCTTAATATGAAAACAAACATTTTCAAAGAACATTTACTGCTTTGCTCCTATGACATTTTAAGAGTTATTGCTTTTAAGGAGTCCCCTGAGCTATTTGGATTTAACCAGAGAATAAAGCAGGATGAATAAAGGGCATTCAGAATGAATGCCAGGATAACACCAAGTAGCCTTTAGTACCCCTTGCTATTTTTAAATCCCCTTTTGCTTCTCTCAGAATTCTTCAGCTCTCATAAAAGGCTAAAAAATGCTTGCTACTTCTTGATGGTTTGTTTCATGGGCAGTTTCCTATTTGCAGTGCTAGGAGGAGGTAAAATATGCAGCCTTTTCATACGTAGAAGTGAGCATGAACTAGTTCGATATAAATTGATTTGATTCCCATTTTGTAGTAATTGACTTAAATTGCACTTTCCAACTAATACACGTGAACTTCAATGGCACACATGTGTCCCAAGACCCTCTGGGCTCCCACCTCCTAAGCCGACTTTATCAGCAAGACTGATTGGGCTGATATTCTGCTTTGCAGACTCTGCATGGCAAAATATGAAAGTTTGCAGATGCTCTTTAATGACCTCTCAAGTAAGCTTATTTGTTAGGCATGCATATGGAATCTGCCTCTGCCAGATTCATCCTGCCTCCTGCTTTCCCAGAAATGCTTATCAGAGTTATTTCAGTCAGTATTGGAATCGGTGGTTCTTTCACATAACCAAAGGCGTATATCTGGAATGTTGCAAGAAATACAAAATAAAAATTGAGTATAAAGATCATAAAAATAAAAATCTCCAGCTCCTTCGACCCAGTAGAAAGATGATGAAAAGCTTATAAACCCTCTTGGCAAGAGCTCAGTTGCAATCCTGGAAGAAGAAAAATCAAATTAAATTAAAATCCCAGACACTGGCAGTTTTAAATTGAATAGAATACTGTGAGGGGAGTGATTTAACTGTATTCTTTTGATTTAAAATGGGTCTTAGGAGCAACTATTTTCTCTTCAGCTCTCTCTGTTTCCCTTGTTTTCATAGTTATTCCTCTATACCTCCTCTCTCCTTTCCCTCCTCCCAGAAAAAGAAACTGTCTTGTTAGTGAGTAAACTAGAATAGGAGGCCATCAAGCAATAGCAATAACAGTGCATACGCATACACTTAGACTCGGTTTGATTTAATTTATGTAATAGATGTTGTTATTATATGTTATATATTATCATATATTCTATTATTTATTTAATATGAGTCTATCCATCTGGTGTACAGTCTTCCTCTCTTCCTACTGCCTTCTATCTCCTCCTTTATACTAGATCATGACTTATCATTATACTGCCAAAGTATGACAGCCTCAGTTTGGTCATCCTAACTTCTAGGAAGAGTTTGCTTATTTGCTCTAGAACCTATCCTAAATAAGTGGGTCCACGATTGCAGCCTCTTATGTTTATGTTTGTATGTGCAGTTAAGTCACCTGTTGGGTTATGGCAACCCCATGGATTTCATAAGCTGCTTTATCACACTAGGGGCAAACAGAGTTAAACAAGAGTTAAACAGGAAATTTTGTGTGATAAACATCAGACATTTCTTGTTTAACTCTCGTTTAACTCTTGTTTAAATCCTGTTTGCTCCCTAGTGTGATAAAGCAGGTTTCCTTTTACTTCAATATTCACAGCATTTCCCCCTTCTCTTCTCCACAGTTCTCCAGTAGACTGGATGGCCTTTATCTTTTTTTATTCCTTTCTCTTCAAGATTTCCAGATTATAAACAAAGTGGGCAGATTCTATGCAGCAGATAATGTCTGGTATATATATTCTTGATCACTAGGTCTCTTGATGAGATTTTGTGAATTCAAATGTACCAACTATATTCCTTTAAGTATTATTGTTAACATCCTGTGTAGTTTATAGTATCATTGCAACTATTGTATAACTTATGCTCTGGTTTTTGATTGTAAAATAATTTTACGTATTTACTTGTATCCAGTTTCTTCCGTTTCACATTCAACATCCAGTGCATGTCCCCCATGGGACAGAACCCATCCCTATTTTTTCAAACCCCCCACCAAACATCCCATCAAAGTAGTAAGGCATGCAATCAATTGCAATAAAAAGAGAGTATGACATCACATTCCACTCCTACATACAAGAACTCCTTTAGGTTGCTTATTATTATCCATTAACACATTATATTTTGAAAGCTGATATGCTTAATGCCACTTAACAAAAGAGGTTTTCATCCATTTAACCAGAGAGGGAATAACAGCTCCAGGACTCATCACTGATAAAAGAGCCATCCCGCTGATTGTCCTAGAGAGAGAAGTCTTATTTTTAACTGGTGGGGAAGAAAAGAAACAAAGCTGTTCTATAGGAAAATTGTGACTGAAAGCATCAAGTAATTATAGCAGTCCATCAATGGCCAGGAAGGGGACCAAGAATGGGCCTTGTCACCCAATTGTAGAGTAAGGAATAGAAGATGACATAAGTGTAAAATATATGTAAGAGTTGTTTTAAAAACAAATATGCATTTGTAGAGAAAGGAAAACCAGGTGAAGCAAAATTTGCTGTCAACACTGTTTCCTGTGATGTCACACTTTCGCCCACCCACAGAGAAAGCTTACCTTGAGCAATTCTCCAAATCTATAGATTTGGCCTCATTGGGTCAACAGGCAAGCTTAGAAAGATTACTTTTTGGACTACAGTAATCGCTAGCCAGCATGGAGAGAGGCCATGCTGCTCTGGAGAGTTTAACCGATTAAATATCCTGTGGGCCTCCCTCCTCTTCCGTGGCCATGAGGTTGGGCTAAGGGGCTTTTTATTGTTATTTTTAAGGATGTTGTTGTTGCATGTTTTTAACCTTTGTATTCTGATTGTATTTTGATTGCACTTGTTGCATCTTTGTAAGCCGCCCTGATCGTTTGGAAGGGCGGGATACAAATAAAATTTTTATTATTATTATTATTTATTATTAACCCCCTTGACACTTTTCTATACTGTATCCACATTGAAATTAGTTCCCACTCCAGCCCTTTCTTGCTGAAGGTCACTTATGTGCAATGGCAAACTTCCTCCGAACAAATGTTGCCAAAAAAGGTTCAAACCCCCAAACAAATGATAGGTTTGCCTTAGGGTTGCCATAAATGAAATGACTTGAAGGCACACAACAACAACAACAATAACAACAAAATATAAGATACAGAAGGAGAGATTCTAGACATGAAAGAAAATAATGAAAAATTAAAAAGGCATACTGTACTGTATTGGCACAATAGTCTTGAACATGTTGAATCACACATGATGGAATCTTCTGAAGTAGGCTACCCAGAATAACAGAGGCTAGTTAATCTCTCAGATGGTTGATTACTTAGGGCCTGAACAGACAGGCCAAAATAAAGCTGCTTGAGGTCACTCTGGAGGTATGCTGTTTAAATGACAAATGCATCTTAAGATGTCTGTTACCGAGGTATAATGGATGCTGCTGCTGCAGTGTATGGTAATGTTTGCAGGAAAGTATGATTTTCTCTACAGATGCCTGTTACAGGTATAAGAGATTAAATAAAGATTACTTCAATATATTATTATGTTATAGTGCCTTGTAAGCTAATTCCTTACAAATGTACCATAAATCTATATGACTGGTTCTTGGTGATATTTTCTAAGAATAATATAAAATGCTTGGTGGCTTATATAAAATGTTAATGATGTTACGATAATGATAAGTTATGCACTTCTTCTTCTTCTTCTTCCTCTTCTTCTTCTTGTTATTGTTTTATTCACTTATATCCCGTCTTTCTCCCACTCGCGGGACTCAAGGTGCCTAGACAATGAGAAGTTTGTGTTCCTATTCAAAGGATGTGTATGCATCTGATCATTGTTGTTGCATGTCTCCAAGTAATTTCTGACTTATGGTGACCCTAAGGTGATCTTACCGTAGGTTTTTTTTTTTTTTTGCTAAGTTTTGGCTTTGTCATTGCCATCCTCTGAGGCTGAAAGTGTGTGACTTACCCAAGGTCACCCAATAGATTTTCATGCTCAAGCAGGGTTTCAAACCCTGGTCTCCCAGAGTCATAGTCCAATGTTCAAACCACTACACCATGCTGATCCTCATATTGCTTTGTTTATATTAATAAAATAGCCTAAAAGATTACTAAACTGCCTGCTCATTCGCCCATGTTAAATATTCTAAAATCATAGCACTTAAAAGTGCTGAAATGGAATGTTGATGCTAAATCTGCCTGTTAGGGTTATCCTGTTGGGCATGAATTGGGATCTTAGGTAACCAGCAGGTAAGTAAGAAAAGAGATCTCCATAAAGGTACAGGTTAGTTGACAAATGGGGTGGGGAACCACACATGTTTTGATAGTATTCAGCCTCTTGGGGTATGTCTATACTGCAGAAATAAAGCAGTTTGACACCACTCTAGCTGCCATGACTCAGTGATACGGAATTTTGTTGTTTTGTCAGCTATTCCTGTCACAGAGCTCTGGTGCCCCAGAGCTGTGTCAGTGCTGAAATTAGGGTTCCAGAGCACGTGGCAACCGCATGCTCTGGAATCCTAATATGTATGAACGATGCCATCTTTACATGCCACTGTCCATACATGGCGCACGTGCATGATGCAAGCACAGCGCTGCATCCACACCTCTGGGCACCGCGCTTGCATCATGGATGCATCACAGTGCGCCAATGATGCACTGATGACATCCTCCCCATGTGCCCAAAAGAACCCATTTTCAGTGGGTTCTTTTTGGAGCAAAGGGAGCCCAGCGGTTTCATTGCTGCAGGCTCCCTCTGGAGGGAAAAGGGGTGGCTCCAGACCACCCCTTTGAAGCGGTTTGTTGAGCCCCAAGGTCTGTATTCAGACTCAGTCCATTTGGGGGGGGGGGGGGTCCATCTATCCATGCATCTGTTATCACAAGAGATGATTCCTTTCCCAACTTTGAACCTCTTTCTCATTCCCTCCAAATCACATAGAAAAGTCAGTAAAGGTCACACATATAAAAAGTGACATTTATAAAATCAGACAAGGTGAAAAAGGATTTGCCATTTAAATAAAGCCCAATTAGTCTTGCCTCTTAGTCTGTGTTTGTGGGGAAAACAGGAGAGTCTTGCTTTATCAGAAAACTGAACTATTACTTGCTTACCACAACCTTTAACTAAAGGGGAGCCCATGGTAGTTGCTCTGCTTACTTTGTAGTTGGTTGCAATGCAGCCTGTGGCAGTAATTTTACAGTGCCATTGTGTGTGCGTGCAGCTCCATAGTTTCTGGTCTATAAGTAAAGGACTGCTTTAAATTCAACTAGAGCATCAGAGAATATTCTGTCTGACTAATCAAAACATTTGGCTTAAATAGTATCTAGTATATTTTGAGCTGCATTGTGGTCCAGGCCTGACAAGAAAGGGGAGAAGCCAGTACAAATTGTTGGAGCCTAGTTGTCTGTTGTAAGGGGGCCTAAGGCCTGACTATGTTGCGTTTGTTACCTTTCTCAGTAGACTCATTATTTGTCAATTACTTTTGACATCCATTGTAAAACTGGTAAATTTGAAAGGAAATGTTTGTTGTTCACTACCATCAAGTCAACTTTGACTTTTGGCAACCCTATGAATGAGAGAAGTTAAAGTCACCCTATCACCAACAGCACTGCTCAGATCTTGCAGACTCACAACCATGGCTTTCTTGATTGAGTCTATCCATCTGGAATGCAGTCTTCCACTTTTCCTACTGCCTTCTGTCTTGCTAAGCATTATTGTCTTCACATAATATGGTCAAGGTACAACAGTTTTCAGTTTAGTAATCTTGGCTTCAAAGAAAGGTTAAGACATAATTTGCTCTAAGACCCATTTATTTATCTTTTTGGCTGTCCACAATATCTGTAGAACTCTTTTCCAGCACCACATTTCAAATGAGTTGTTTTTCTTCCTATTCATTTTTCTTCAGTGTCTAGTTTAAGAAAATCCAATCGCTATGGATTTCCCATTTTTGAAAAGTCACAGGATAAGGTTGGCTGGCATCCAGACTACATTCACCCTGGCACAGGTGAATGCAATAACACCCATTTTGAAAATTAAATGCACCTTTATCCCATTGAGGATAAGGCACTTTAAAGCCAATGCGCTAACCTCCCCAGTGAGTCTTCTTTTTTGGTCATCCACTGGTGACCACTACCCATTGCATCAGTCATTGTGAACTCTTTTGACCAAACTCTAATGTGACTTGACCATATGCTTGCCGGTTTTCATCTGTGAAATGTTGGAGGGCATGAAAACCAAAAAGCCAAAAAGAAAACCAAAAAGACAGATAAATAATTCCTAGAGCCAGTCAAGTCTGAAATCTCCCTAGAAGCCAAAATGGATAAACTGAGGCTATCATACCTTGGACATATCATGAAACCATATCCAGGGGTAGCCATATTGGCCATACAGCAAAGTACAATAACATCAAAAATCGAGAAAACAGCAATACCTTTATTGGCCAACCAAAATGCAGAAATGCTTGCATCATGTATTTTGTACATTTTGTGTGGCCAATAAAGATATTACTGTTTTGTGGATTTTGGATGTTATTGTATTTGAACGTATCATGAAACCACATGACACACTAGAAAGGACAATAATGCTTGGTAAAGTGGAGGCTGGAGGAAAAGAGGGTGACTGTGTCACAGGTAGATAGATTCAAATCAAGGACTTGACAGCCCTGAGTTTGCATGACCTTAGCAGAGCTGTTGACGACTTGATTGTCTCTCATTCATGAGACTGTCATACATTACAGCCAACTTGATAGCAATTAACAATGACATGAAGACACTGCTTTCCAGTATTCTTAAATCAAAGATAGGAATAAATCTGTGATTCAGCAGCATGTTTTGGGAAATGGGGAGAAGGTGCATGGCTGATTGGCAGCTATCATATTGTTTGGAGATTTGGGAGATGTCTGGAAAACATTAAGAACTGGCACTACAGACTGAAATTACATGCTACTTGTGAAGAACAGCATTGCAAGTCCTTTCAGCACTTGAGCTCTCCAGATGGAATTGTACTTTTTGCTGATTAGTTTGTCCTTGCTTGTTCTTCTGTATGAACGCTGGCACAAGCACATTATCTCCTTTGACAGTTTGGATGAAGGTTGGGGTGGTGGTGTCTGTAGCTGTGTAAGATTTATGTTTCTGGTAGAATTAGAGTAGCAGAACACTTCATTAAATATTTACCCAATTGTCTGCTTCTGACGCTCTGTTGGAGTCCAAGATGCTGCCTTGATATAGGAATAATCCCCTAAAGAACATCATCTCTCCCCCCCCTTTGGTCTCTGTGGAAAGCTGCTTATATTTTGCTTATCAAGCATAAAATTAGTTTCTTGATTTTCCCTCTTGTCCATAGGCACACTCAGAGTGTCTTATTATGAAGACATAGGGCCTGAATAGACAGGCCAAAATAAAGCTGCTTCAGGTCACTTTGGAGGTATGCTGTTTAAATGATGCATGCATCCTAAGAGGCCAGAAGCTGCGCTAAAGCCACACTCAAGTCCTAAGGACTGGAGCACAGCTTTGGCACAGCTTCTGAGCTTTTAAGATGCATGTGTCATTTAAACAGCATACCTCCAAAGTGACCTGAAGCAGCTTTATTTTGGCCTGTCTGTTTGGGCCTATAGTACAGTATCCATGCCAAGATGAACCAAAGTAGACACAATGGTTGGTATTTTCTTTGCACATCTATTGTGTTCATATATAAATGAATACAAATCTCATTCTGGGAGAAAAGTGTGACATAAATTCAATATAAATGAATAAATAAATAGTATTGTGGAGAGTCTTTGAAGTCTGTGAAGGAGACTTCCCAAACTATATAGGTCTCCTCAACTGCTTCATTGCTTCAGATATTTTTTCCTCCTTACCTCTGGTCTAAGAGCTGAATTGGATGACAATTGCTTGAAGCAAAAAAACACAGCGAGATGAGGATGATGGAGAATATTATTGTGGGTAGTCAACAGAAATGCTCTGGGAGGTCAAGATAAGACCAATAAAATGTGTATATGTGTTTCTATGCATATGGCAAACCACCTCTATTCCTTGCCTAAGGAAACACTGTGAAATTTATAGTGTTGCCATAAGTTGACAGGTGACCTAAAGGCAGAAAGTTTCCTTTTATATATAAACATTGTCCAAATGCATCCTAAAATCTAATAAAGGGAGCATAAAACAACAAGAAGTTAAGAATAAAACTAAACTAAAATTGCAAGATGCTAAACAATATTTAAAAGACCTGGGCATTTTCAGATTCAAATCATTTCAGTATATATAGGAGAGAAAGAACCTTCAAAAGAGGGATGTTTTTTCTCCAGTTGCTTTGCTTTTTATTTTGTGAAAAGATTAGCCCTCCACTCTGATAGGTAAATAGGAAGAAACATAAATAACATGGAACACATAGTTGCCTTGTATCTATTTTTCTCTGATAATCCTAGTATCATAGAGTTGGAAGATACCACAAAGACCATCCAGTCCAACCCCAGCCATGCAGAAATACATAATTCATAATCTATAATAACCCATAAAGATTACTACCCAATCTCTTCCCATATAGCTATGATTTGGAGATGAGACTTTCATTCAGCTCACTTTTTGATAATAATTTATCAAAATGTCTATGTTACATTTGTGATATATAGAGTTTGAAGTTTAAAATTTTTGAATACAAGAGAAAGCAAAACAGTTTTACTACACAGTCAGAGTGCTTTGAGGGCTCAGCAATTAAAATCTGAGTTTGAATCCCTGTGTATTCAAACATGTTTATGATGCTGAATTAGTATTGCCTTTTCTTTTTCCCCTGATTGGCTCCCCATTGTTAACAGTTACTTGGCAGACAGGTGCAACATGATCATCTCCATAGTGGAAATAGCTGCTCCTACTGGATTTGGCTTAGTAAGAATTATGTTCAGTTCATTTTTACAAGAGCCCTTGTTTAAAAGGCAGGGTATAATCCGAAGTAAAAATTACAAATTTCTTCATCAAAGGAATGTGGAGAACTTGAGATTCAACAAGTTCAAAAGCAAAACTGAGAAATTCATTCATCCCTATGAGAGTAATTTTTTAAATACTGAAAATTATTCCGCCTTTTAGCCAATTAATTTACATGACCGTATCTCGAGTATATAACTGTTGTTGACTATACTTTTACCAGTCCCGTGGTGACTTTTTCATGTCTCTCCAGATATCTTCTGCTTTATGGATCATGTGTTTGCCAGAAGGCACAATTTTTTAAAAAAATATCTCAGGAGATTTACTCCTAACTACTACAGAACTCTTAACAAGGAAAGTGGAAAGATCTGACGTTTTGCATCTCTCCCACCTTCTCTTTGACATTTTCTAGTTCACTGGAATAAGACTGTCTTTTCTGAAGAATGTACTAACTGATTTGTATGTTTGAAGGAGGGAGGAATGACATGCTCCTTTATTGTCCTACAGTTAGGGCTGGGTCACTAAAAGGTGGCAGATTGTTTGACAGGTGATGCTCATTGCTCATAAGGCTGTGTATTCTAGCAGCAAAACAACAGCATGTGCCAATTACTGGGAAGCTTGCCAAAATGTCATTAGAAATGTTGGTCTTGTAAATTAAAGTTAATATGCTATGATGATGGGTGCAAAAATGAGCTGAAGTGTGAAAAACAAGAATTATGTTACCAAAATTGTGGTACCCTAACCTATTTATCTGACTGACATTGTGCTGGAGAGCTATTGGTTATTAAACATGGAGAATGAATGCAAATAAATACCCATTCGATAACAGATTCTTCTGTCTTTTAGATAGGTACATTGTAAATATGCAGCAGCTGGGAAGTGACGCTAGATCCTTACAAGGAGGCTAATTAATAAGCACCAGACCATTTTGTGAAAAGGGGAGGTAGAGATCGCATCACAGACAGATATTAATAGTGCTTTCACAGGCCAGCCTACCACAGCGTAATCAGGCTTAAATTGTTCCCAGGTTGCTGATACGGTACTAAGAATGGCTCACTTGTGGCCAATATAGTTAGCCAACTGGGATGCTCACAAGGATGTGCCTTAGCTATTCCCTATCCTTCACCACAGATGGGAGGGATGATGACTTCAATGTATTTTTCTGGGATCAGCTTTGGCACAAACTATTTTGAAGCCTTAGGGAGCCTAGCTCTAACCATAAATTTGAGGCTTAATTTAGACAAGATGGAAGTGCTGCTGGATTCATTGCTCTCCCTTTGAAAACTCAGGTTCATACCTTGAGGGTGCTCTTGGAAAGCCAGGTTGCTGCAGTGCCCAGGATTGTCTTTGCCCTACTTTGGCTGCTGCGCCATTTGTGCCCTTTCTCGGAGAAGGCAGATTTGGCCATACTGGTTCATGCCTTAGTTACTTCTTGATTAGACTACTGTAATACATTTTGTTGGGCTGCCCTTGAAAAGAGTTCAGAAGCCTTAACTAGTTAAAAAAAAAATGCAGCAGCCAGACTGGTGTCAGGTGTGCATTTTAGAGAAAATATACTGGTCCTACAAGAACTGCACAGGCTTCTAATTTGGTTCCAAGCTC
>NC_056527.1:57481927-57546818 GCF_019175285.1 Sceloporus undulatus | reverse complement strand
AATTTAAATTGCTGGTGTTGACCTTCAAAACCCTAAATTCCTTTGTGCCAGCATATCTGAAATATTGCTTCCTCTCATATTAACCTTCTCCCAGAAATGTGAGATCTTCAGAAGAGGCCCTTTTGCATTTTCCAGCACTTTGTGAAGTTAGGTTGGTAGATACACACAACAGTGCTTTGACTGTGGAACTCCATACCCAAGGAGGTTAGGCTGGCTCCATCTCTTTTAAGTTAACGGCCTAAACAGTGCTGTTCCATATAGCATTCAATGTCTAAAATGGCTGTTTTAACTCTTTCAAAACTGGATTCTGGGAGTGCTTTTAGACAGCTTTCAGGGGTTTTAAAAAGTATTTTAAAGTGTTTGAAAAATGTTTTGTCTTTGTAGTGTTTGAATTGGTTTTTATTTGTTCATTACCTTGAGTGCCCTTGTGGGTTGGAAGGTGACACAGAAATACTTTAAATTAAATTAATAAATAATAAAATAAACTCTACCACCCAGCCAAATTAATGTGCATATAACATCCAAAACATTACAAGGGTGAAAGTCTCGCATACACTTCTGCCCACTCCTGGTGGAAAATAATCCAGTAATAGCAAAGTAAATAAGTAACAACTTTTTTGCCTTCCCAAGGCATCCAGAATGTATTGCATAAGGCCTGCCTAGTGGTAGGACTGGCCTTGTCTGGGACTTGAACAGCCATATAAGACATGCCCAACTATACTGCACATGTATGAACCAATACTTACACAGCTACTGCTTCTATAACACAGTGCTACCTTCAAATGAATGGCTGTTTGGCCCTAGCAGTTAGTCAAAAAGGTGCCACTGATTGTTGGCCGGTTGTATTAAAAGCTGCTATGACCATGCGTGCTAGGAGAGCGACAGTAGCCAAAGCAAAGAGCAAGACCAACAGAAGGTCCAACAGACGTATGCTCACAAGTGGATGCAGAGAAGATGTAAGGATCCATGCTGGGGTGGATCTAGTTTTAATCATACTTAGAACAGCCCCACTGGTATCAAATCCCATTGATTCCAATGGATGCACTCTAAGACCTGACTTCTGTTGGTTAATCTTAACTAAAGTAGATCTATTGAATCTAATTTGAATGGTGAATCAACATGTAGATAAATTCAATTGATTCAACGGGTCTTCTTCAGTGAAGATTAGCAATAGTATTCAAGCCTAAGGTGATGTCTGTATGGGCCAGAATACTCCAGGAGCAACCTGGATTTTCATGGAGGAACCAGAGCAAATCATTTGCAAGGATGGTATAAATTGGATTTGGTGCTGAATTGGCCATACATCATCCAGACAGTTTGCACCAGAATAGGGGACTGCATCATCCAGACTGATCACTGTGAGATGGATGGAGAATACATTACTTGGTCCATGCAGACATGGTTTTCATGATCTGACCCTATAAATATGGATTTACCTGTAGTAAATATTTCCCAATAGTACCTTGTTACCCGTTCCTTCAACAGCTGCAGCTCATTGAGGATTCGGTGGAATGTAATCTCCCCTTCTTTTCTTGCCCTTCATCAACCTATATCCTAATATAGCTGGTTTGGTAGAACCATATCAGCTGTGTTGCACAGGCTCTCAGTGGAAGGAGACAGCACTCTGCTTGAGAAGTTGATCAAACTGACATTGTTTTTATAGCACCTTCAATCTCATAGCTAACAACCTCAAGTTCAGAGAGAAGGATGAGTCTGCCAAGTGTAGGTGTTCAAACACAGGATTCAGCCTGAAGAACTTGAAGTATTCATATTTGGCTCCTGCTCTACGTCTTGGCAAAACCAACCAATCTACCAACAAAAACCTTTGTATTAGGGAAGGGAATAGTAGGCACTGAGTATTATTTTTTACCTCCTCCTCAGTACATATCAATACATTGGATATCTTTTCTTACCTTCTCCTCAGTACAGATTCTCAGAGCATCTTTCTTTGTCAGCATCCTGTGGATTGTGGTAAATTCCCAGTACAGAATAACAATTCACACATCAGTAGGGGCTGACTCTGATATCTTACTTAAAGTAAGGGTTCTGATCCTTGGGAAGAGGGAAGAAGGCCCTGGCAGAGAAGTGGGAGAGATATGTAGGCAGAATGGGTTGGCAGCTTGCTTGAAGTGGATAATTGTCCCTTCTTCCATTTAGTGCCATTTTTACATTTGCATAGATGTCTTTTGGTTGCATAACAAATGCTTCCTAACATGCTGTGTGTTTTTATAAAAAGAAGAATGTTGCCACTGAATCTTGATCAGCAGATAAAAATACACATTTTCATGCAGAGGCTTGACAAAAGTAAAGTGTAATGGACTATTTCTTGTATGCACATTTCCCTAGTAATTCTTTATCTTTTACAAGGATAATGAGGATAACAGCACTAAACACCAGGGCCCTGTTTTGTGAATGTAAACCTTCCCTCAGTTCGCTTCTGAGCAATGTGTCACTCTGAATGAGACAACATAGAGGACAATTTCATTTTCTCAAAACATTTAACCATGCATGCAGAACTGCAGGCATACGTATGTGCATGCACCTCACACAGATATGTGTACAGACAGAGTGCAATTTCAATGAACTTTTGCCACATTTGTGACTAGATGTGTGAGAAACGTCATTTTTTGTGTTATTTTTGTGGGGCTTTGTTTATTCAAAACTCCATTCCTTTTGTTATTCATTTGTTGAAAAAAATATCTAGTTTCATTGTTTACATTGGTTTTGTTGTTTTTCCTGCAGTTCTCTCTAACCCCACTTTTCCTTTTTTCTTTCTTTTTGGCCTCATATTGAGGCAACAGCAGATCTAACCTGGGTAATGGTCTATTTGCCTTGGGTATTCTGGACTTTCTAGTCCAGAAAAATAACTGTTCCAAACTCTGGTCAAAGCTTTCTGACTTTGGGGCACTCTGATTTAACCATAAGATTGCTCTCTGTTTTGAGAGTCATTAAAATATATACAGCCTATGTGGAAAATGAATTAAACATATGTAAAGTGACATGATCTGGAAAGAGACAAATGTATCCATCCTCACCCGGAGTTTCCTTAGTGCAAACCGTGAACATTGTTGGGCCTGAACCTTAGGAAGTGGTTGTTAAAGAAACATAGGCCCCATACAGACAGGCCAAAATAAAGCTGCTTCGGGTCACTTTGGAGGTTTGCTGTTTAAATGTTGCATGTGTCCTAAGAGTCCGGAATCCATGCCAAAGCCATGATTTAGTCCTAAGCTGTGGAGCAGCTTCCGGACTCTTAGGACGCATGCAACATTTAAGCAGCATACATGTATGGGGCCAATATATGAATAGTAAAAGAATTTGCAAACTGAAAATATTATATGAAAGATTAATAGAAAAAGTAACAGTTGCACTTGATATTCATTTACTGCATTACTTTCCTTTCTGACACACTACATGCACTTCAACACCTCATGGGGGTGCCCTACATTCATTTATTCCCCTCACCTGAGGCTAGTCCCATTGCAGAACTGGATCTGCTGCTTCATCTTCATGCACAAAGGCCTGTTTCCTATGTCTTTGTGCACTAATGACCATTGTTAAAATTGGACCTGCAACTTCATTTCCATACACAAATGATTTGTAATTTGAATTGATATGCTCACATACCAATGGCATATATATATGTCTGTACCTGTCCACTCCACCAAATGAATCTGAGGAAGTAGACGAAGTCTACGAAAGCTCATGCTGCCAATTTCTTTCTTTCAGTTAGTCTCAAAGGTGCTACAAGATCTCTTTACGTACTAGCTTTTCGGTATAAGTGATGATTCATTTTCTTTTTATAAAAGGATTCTGTGTGTTGTACTTTTGCCACCCACCCTCATCCCTGACTTCATGTCAGATCTGCAGATTTCTTGGCTCTGATGAAGGAATGCTGTACTAATGGTTCTAAATAACATGTGTGTTTAAATATGACCCACACTGGGAAGAGAGCAGGAAGAGACAATAAAGGCGAAGCAGAACTCAAAGATAAATCCTAGTCTTTGATAAAAAAAAACATCTTTGATTTTTTATTTTGCTTCTGTATTTATCAAAACTGCCTGGAGTGATACAGCGCATAGATGGAACCAGAGGGTTTATGCTTCAAGACAAAACTGAAAGCAAAATCTCAGTGTCAGCACACCGTGGTGAGTCAGGCTGCAGCTGGAGTCATTCATTTGGGTCTCATGTACAAAAACAATATGTACCCAACCTACAGAAGTGCATAATATTGAAAGGAAGAAATAAGTTCATTAAAGTTGTGACATCAAGCAAGGAGCACAATGTGTATTCATGGACAAGAGTTTAAATCCATTTAAATACATACATACATAATACATACAGTACTTAGCAGAAATATTTTTGTTACAAATTCAGAAGATACTAAAGAGAAAAATGCCTTATCACTAACTCTGATGCTATATGGTGCTGGTAAAACTCTTCTGAATACCAGATTCTAGCATGTTATGTGCATATGTGCCTTCAAGTCACCTGCTGACTTAGGGCAATCCATAGGGTTTTCTTAGGCAAGGAATACTCAGTGGTGGTTCACCATTGCCTTCCTCTGAAATTTAGCCGACAGCCTCTGGTGTTCCATGGTGGTCCTACTCCCAGGTACTACCCAGATCTGACCTTGTATAGTTTCCAACATAGTGTGTGTGTGCGCGCGCGCGCGTGTGCGCGTGTACGCACACCTTCAGGTTTTCTGTCAACCTATGGCAACTCCATGAATTTCATAGGGTTTCATAGGGTTAGGCAAGGAATACTCAAAGGTTGTTTTGACACTGTTATTAATTACCAGTTTCCCATCCAAGCACTAACCGGGGGTTGACCTGGCTTAGTTCCTAACATTAGAAGGGATCCAGCACCTTTATGGTATTTAGGCCCATACTCAGGATCAAATACAATGATTTGTGCAGCAAAAAACTTTAAATTCTGTAATCAAGAAGGTAAATGTCTACACATTTACCTGGCTTGGCTTCTTCCAGTGGCAATTTCTGGTTCCTTCAGAAATTGGGAAGTTTGACAGTTATTGATATAGCATTGCCACAGTGAGCATTGGTAATTGTTCAGTACACTGAGGAATATGATACATAAAAAGGGACCTGGAGTAGTTCAGAGTGTCCCTGCCTGTTTCATAGAATTCTTCATTTTTGAAGTCTGCAGTTTTTTGTTCCTTTTGACTTTTTAAGAGCTTTTATAAAATAGAATGGACACTTTTCACTCTGTTCCTTTTGAATATTTTAGCTTGGTGACTTAAGGATGTTTTATTTGTTTGTGTTCTTTTATGCAAACTGCTTTGGGGCCTGGTTAGAGTGAAAAGGTGGCATAACAATGCTTTCGTAAATAAAAATAAATGACACAACAGAGCTTGGTTGTAATGAAGATAAAAATGCTACTTTAAAACTCTCGCTGATCTACGTTGCTTTGTGCAGCAACTCTTTATACAATGCATGCATTTATCACTTGAAGAGCTCAAACAATTAAGCCTGGATTTATGATGAGGTCCCTTGCCATCATGTGACTAATTGAGCTAAAACCTTGTACAATGCCAGTATATTGAGAAAGAATAATGTGAATATGATTACAGTAACAAACATATCAACTTGTCTGCACTTTTCTTATGAATTACTGTGGCATGTGATTCAGAAATCCTGCAAAGAATGTGTCCTTGGCAGTACTGGGCAAACTTGTTTTGATACAAATAGGAAATACAATTTTAACAGCTTTCTTTCTTTCTTTCTTTCTTTCTTTCTTTCCTTTCTGGTGAGTATATGTAGGGAGGGGATGTTTTCTTATTCCATTCCAGTAGAGGGAGAAAGAACTCCCTGAGACCAATACATTTTAATATTTCAGGTAGTCTTGATCACATGAAATATTCCCCCAGAAAACATCTTTTCTTTTACTTTCCTTCAAAAGAGTGCCAGCTTTTCTTACTTATTAGTTGTATCTGAGGTCACATGTAATTGTATCTGATTACTATTTTAATTGTATCTGAGGTCACATTGTTAACATTCCATTTTGGTCTTCAGCGCTCTGCTCAAAAAGAGAAAATCATTAGAACTTTCTTGTTCTCGTGAGAAATGTATCAGTCAGTTATTGCTTTTTAAAAACACTTCCCAGTTTGCTTTAAACCCACTCAGTAGATCCATGAGCCTCAAAGGAGGGGACCAGGAGCCTTTGGCCCTCCAGATGTTCATAGACTTCTACTTCACCAGGACAATGGTGATGATGATGCGAGTCAAACAATATCTGGTGGGCAATAAGTGCCCCCATTTTCAGTGGTGTGACTAGCTTTTGTGTCATCTGGTACAGTAACTCATGGTGTCACCCCCTTCCATTGACCTCCTCCCATACCACACCATTCAGAATCCTTAGGTCATGTTTTTGGTACTAATGTTACTCATTAATCATAATTGCTGTATATTACTGAATGCAATGGTAATAGTTGTGACTTTTAAAATTATACCTTTTCATTACAATATTATACACACAGCCTAAATGCATATGCATAGTTTCATGTGGCTGACGTGAAAATCTGGTAAAATTGGAAGGTTTTAAAGAAATGTTTTCTTTCTCTCCTTTCTCCTGCCATTCAGCCTCGCCCCACTCACACCATCTCTTCAGCATTTTCAAGGGACAATGCCACAGCCCATTTCTGCCCAAGGCAGATGTGTGAGGAGCAGTCATGTCACCCCACTTAGGATCTCACTTGGTGCGGTCTGCACCCCCTGTACTCCCATAATGATGCCACTGCCCATTCCTATTCCAGGGAGATCTTTAGGGTATTTTTCTGAAATGGCATTCTTTGGAACTGGTAGATTATTGTACATCCCTGTTGATTTTCATTTGGTTTGTTCTAACAAAGTCCATTTATTACAGCTTGTGCAGTCTGTGCTAAATATCTTGACCTATTCTGATCTTTGCTGTCCTTGTAAACTTTTTAATGCTATATAATCATATATAATCAGTAATTTTAATGAGGTCCACTAAAACATTAGCAGTTCACAATTGTCTCACCCTACTGCTGCTTCCACTTTGATCAAACCTGTGCACATGTGTACAAGTTTAAAATTCATCCACCACCAAGACAGGGATGGTGACTGTTTTATTGTGGATTGACCTGGAAGCAACACAAACAGGAGCAACACCAACAGACCAGAGGGTGAGCTAGCAATACAAACTGGATCTTGAATGATGGGGGAAGGACTGAAGCACAGAATAGGTTTCAAATATCCAACCCTCCTTTCCTTTACCTGGCATGTCCAATCCCCAGCGCTAAATGTCCCTCTGCTCAAGATCACACAAATGGAGCACCTCATTCTTCCCAGTCCCTGGGATTCATCTGAGTATATGTACACACACAGCCAATCAAGACCAGTAACAGTGCTAGAGCAGCAGATCAGATGACTGTAAACAATATCCAGCTCTCACCTGAATAACCCCACTTTTCTCTCCAATTCCTAAATCTCACCCAGAGCCTTGAGATGGCCACAACATAGCCAACGTACACTCCCCCTGTTCTACCTGACTCTGCCTCTCACCCACACCTTTCTCCAGTCTGAGAAAGAGTGCTGGCCCCTGTCCATGTGCATCCTCAAAGCGGTGATGCCCTCTATGTGTCAACCCCATAGATTGACCCACCACCAGTGGGTTATGCTATCATATATACAGTACTTCACCAACTAAGAAGATGCAGGTCCTGGGATGAGAGGAAATTGCTGGCTGTGTTTAGCAGTCAGTCTGGGAGCCAAAGCAGACCCCAGGACCATGGCATCCAGATGGCCTGCTCCCCAAGTGGGCTGCTGCAGCCTGGCAGGGGCAGAGTTAATCCTCTCCTGGAAAGGCCAGCTCCTGCTTCCTCGGCATGGCTTTGGAGTGGCTTCCGGCCACATTGGGGACTTGTGTCATCTTAATGCCACACCCTCGGAGTGGCTGGAAACTGCTTTTTCGGTCCATCTGTTTGGGCCTTGGTCTTTCAGCAGCTAGAACAGCACTAATCTTGTGGAAAAGCAGCATCTCTCAGGAACAACAGTCAGCAGAAGCAAAGAAGGAAACAAGCCTTCTCCTTTTCTACTCTTTTTCCTCTTCACTGTTAACATACAATATCGCTTTACACACACTCATTTTGCAAAAGCACATGCTTACATCATTTGCAGTTCCACAGACTTCAAAGATAACTGTTTATATTGTGCCACAGCTTTTATTGATGATCTAGTATACTTGGTGTGATATAGTGTTTAAGGTTACAATCCTATACACCAGAGCTTATAACAGTTACTTTTTGGGATTTCTCCTTCCAGGATCACTCACTCAACAGGGTCAATGTCATACCTTCACTTCACCCCAGGCTGTGATCCTATTCACCCTTCCTGTCTGGTTATACAGGGATTGTCTCAAATCCAATCAATGTTTTGTCACTCTGGAGTTAAAGCCATCAGCCATTCTGGAGTCCTTTTGTCAATTCCATGGGGAAACCATCAAGCCTTTGTTACACCAGTTGGTACCAGCACATACCCCTCGAGGCTATGAAGTAAAATATAAACATCAGCCTCAGTTCTAGATTTGTGTGTGCGTTGGTATTTGCATGCACTTTTGCACATTTCTAAATAACACCCTTCTGTTACCGAAATTGGAGTCTCTGCAGTTAGTATTAGTATACAGAGGTGAAAAGGTTCCTGAAGTTACCCTCCTCTTGCGGGCCTCCTATTAAGCTAATTTCCCCAACGTTTTAAGGCATAGCTGACACTGATGGTGGGGACCCCATACTCCCCATCTTTTAGGGTTACATTATTCAGCAAATGAGACTGTTATTTTTCTGATTTCTCTAATATGACATCTCAGGTTTACATCTGTTGTTCAGTGGAACAGAAGCACATGCATATTTTGAGGGCTATGAACCACAAACAGTGGTGATCTTTTGACTAGTAAAGAAAACAGCTCAGGGTTTCATGAATTCTCATTGCTCTGCTCCACTGCTTTGCTTCTAAAACCACAAAAGGAGCTACTGCTTGCCTGAGGCTTTGCTGCTGCTAGAAGATGTCTGACAAGTACCCAAACCACCCTTGTATTAAAATTAATAATAGATAAAGAACCCAATGCAAATATTAACATACGAGACAGTTCTGCAAAATGAGAACAATCCTTGGAGAATCATGTTCCCTAAACTGACAGTTATTTTTGCATAAATCAGGAAAAGCAATTTTTTATCAATACCATACAATTACAGGGGAGGTGGTTTGTTGATTTATTTATTTATCTATCTATTGTTTGAATAGAGTGAATTGAACTGATTATAGAAATGCCAAGAAAAAATTGAATGATTTGTGGCATAAGCTCTCAAGAGTAGTCGAATTATCTTTTGAAATGTTTGCCTAGTGTCTAGTACAATGAAGCCCTGATTCTAATTAAAACCTCTGGGAATTGGCGCACAGAGATTTTAAACAAAATTGCCTGCAAACCTAAAAGCATCTCCTTTCCCCTCTCTCTGCAGTATTGCTGGTTATCTTAGCATTACTAAAAGATAAGCAAGAAGGTGGATTCCTTTGGAACAGGCACAAGGACAACTGTTTTATAGGGACATTCTTCACTCCACAGAAGCCAGTTAAGCTTGATAAAAGATTTTGAAGTCTAATAACAGGGAAAATACTGTACAATTGCTTCCTTTTTAGAACAAATCAGGATGCTTTCAAATGTCCTGAAAAGGGAATAATATGGATATATGTGGTGTATAATAATATTGTCATTCCACTGTACATGCCTTTTCATCACACCTTCATCTGAAAACATTCAGAGTAGCTACCTCACTTATAACCATAAAAGCAATTAATAGGATTTTCTCCATTAAACAGCCAGTTGAAATTTGTTCAAGAGCTGTGACAAGCCTGCTGACTTCCCCTTATAATTAGTGAATGTGTTGGTTGTTCTTTATTCTTTTAGTTCTTCGACTAAATTACAGTGGGCCTTTAGTATCCACTGGGGTTAGGTTCCCCCATGGATAACAAAATCTGTGGATGGTCAAGTCCCATTAAATACAATGGGATAGTAAAATAGTGTCCCTTATATAAAATGGCAAAATTAAAGTTTACTTTTTGGTATATGTGTGTGTGTGTGTGTATGCAAGCCATGGATGGTTGAATCCATGGATAAAGAATTTATGGATAGGGAGTGCTGACTGCATTATACCTTTCTAATGATGGCATGGACCTAGGTGAAGTACTTGTCATGAGTATCTTCACTGCACAAAATATTATTGCAGAATCCAAAACGGCCATGAAGGAGTTGTTTTAAACTTAGACTTGTCCACAGTGTAGCTTGGCCACAGTGAAAAATTCACCCTGGCTGACATTCTGTTGGTAAGAAAATATGATCATGGCTTTCTGGGAAAGTCTAGTTGATTTATATGCTCCCACTTCTTGCCCTAGCTGTTAGAACCAAAGTGCAGAGTTTTGTTTTTTGTTTTTTAAATAAAATTTAAATGCATTAACATTCAGAAGGATCCCAGTTACATACAATAATTTCTGGTATAATAAAAACAGAAAAATGAAAAATCAAAAAGAGGTAAAATAATCACATTAATTGTACATTTCTATAAAATCTGACCAAACGTCTGAATAGAAATCCATTTGTGTCTACATCATGCTTTCAGATTTTGAAAACATTGTTAGATCTTCTATCCATTAGATCACAGGTGGAAAGAAATTGTTTTTCTATAGTAAGGAAGGATCAATTTTTTAAGCAGTCAAAAGGACTCAAAAATCCACTCCTGTTGGTCATCTGTTAATTTTCAAGAAATGGGTAAATAATTCAGAAGAATATGCATGTCCCTGAATATTAAGGATCTTTCCAAAACCCTTTTTACTATTGTGATTACTTCCTCTCAAAATGAAACTCCTATGAAACAACACCAAAAACATATGCATTAAGGAAGCATTAGCATTATTACATCTCGAATGGTCTACTGATTTAGAAAGCCCTAATTTATATTTGGAAAGGTGGGGGAAATTTGATATATTCACTCCATATCTCACTTGTCAGATCTTCTATAAGTGAAGGAGGTCTTGCTATGGGCAGAATTGTAGCAAGGTTACTGTGCAGGCTACTGTGCAGAAGTGATTTCTTTGTCTGACTTTTTGGATGTACTATACAAACCATTGTTTTTAGCCATAAATCTGGCCCATCGTGGGATCAGAAACTGGGGCCATATGGTAGCTTTGGGATACTCCGTTCTTTGGGCATGGGGCTTCTCACAGCAAGGTAAGAAATGAACAATATTGGCTATAAAGCATCTGCTGCATCCACAAAACACCAATATATGTTCATTTCCATCAATGGCTTTGCCTCATCTTGTCCCTTAAGTCTATTTTGGTGTAGTGCCCTGATTGATTCCCAAATCAACCATAAAGCTGGGAAATAATCCTTTGCTTCATTATTTCATTTCCATTCCTGAAAAGCACAGTGAATGCTAATTTCCCTCCATTTTTCTTTGACTGTTCACTCATTTATTGATTTCTTGTTTTCTGTGGTAGGATATGAACCACTCGGATATTACAGCTCTAAGAGAACATGTGTCACTTTTGCCATTGTTCTGAGAATGTTGCTGTTGTCTGTGAATTATCTGGTATGCTAACTACTGTACTAGGATCTTACTATCTAAAATAGTATTGTGTGTCACATCAGGCTTTTCTTGTCATTCTTTTCTCATTTTCTCTTGTATAGATATTGTTTCAAAAACACCAAATGTCTCTTGATCTTATTTTACTTCACTTTTCTATTGCAACACTGCAATTTATTTAGAAACATGCAAAAATTAAAACTGTCCTAACTGAAATCAGTGGCATGAACTTCCTCATAATCCATTTAACTTTTATTAATATAGTGGTCTTAGGAATGGTTCACACCACACAAACATACATATGTTTTTCCTCTCCCATACTTCCTTCCACCATGGATATTTTCCAGTAGATCTTCTTTGCCAATTAGAAGCAAATCTGAAATGCACCACTTTATTTTCAGACATGCTGGCCTGGGTTATCAGTGCCTATGCATGGAGGCATCCCCAATGACCTTGATGCTGTTAGAACATATAGATTTATTAAATTTTGGAGGGTGTGTGACCTCTGACCTCAAACGCACCTCCTAGGGGCACTGCCATTTCTCCAAAGCGAGGAGGTCAGGTAGACAGCTTGCAAAGAAGGGCGTAGGAGCCCTAGAAGATAATAAACTGGAAAATCCCCACAGGAAGTTTGACAGTTGCTAAATGAAAAAGCCATCACCTCCAAAACCAACACAATGCTGTTTGTTTGTTTTCAGCCTCACACTCAACAACCCACCCATATATCTGTTTGTCTTCCCCAATTATGTCAAGACCCGTGCATTAACTAGGCCCAGCTTAACAAAGCCCAGGTCCTTTGTTTTGTCTTTGTCTTGGCTTCGGCCAAACCGTTAAGATAATCACCAGAGGCTAGATTTCGCCTATAAATATCTGTAGATTTGTCCACCCAGTGTGCTACTTTCAGAATACAGCTTGGTTCACGCCAGACTGGACTCTGATTTTAGCTCCCTCGGCCATTTTCCCCATGTTTTGGCAGCAATGTCTCTTCCACCATCCACATCTGCATTGGATTCCCAGAGAAGCCTTCAGAAGTAAGTATCTCCATAGTTTTACCTCTCTCAAGGCTCTCCCAAATTTCCCCCCTTTGCTTTCATTGAGCATTGAGTGTGTGTGTGTGTGTGTCCCTTGCTGTGTGTTTGTTTCCCTTTTTAATAAATATTTGGACTTTAATTGGAGCAATCTGTCTCCGTGTTGTATCTGAAGGGATTGTTTGGTCCTCTGGTATACACTAAGGGACAAAATCTCACGAGGGCATTGTTAACCCTCCCTCTCAGCAATTTGAGTTAAATTAAGACATTCCCCTAATTAGAGGCTTCCTAACAATGCACAAGCAGTGGTTGTGTTTCCAGGATGAGGATTGTTGGTTGCAAAATAGCTACTGCAGCTAATTTATGCCAGAGAGACTTTTTGATTCATGTGCATTGACTCTCAAACAAAGGATCTCAACCAAAGTTACCCCTTTGTTGTTGTGTGCCTTTAAGCCGAATAAATATGAAAATAGCTGCTGTCTCGATTTCCATTTCTGGCTTTTCTAAAGCATGCCTCAGCTACCTGCTTTATCTTAGTTAGTGATCTGTGATAAAATTCCACAATGGTTTCTTTTCTATTTGCCATTCCTGATGTCATGTCATCCCTATTTGATATCAGCTTAAAACGCCACACAGTAATGGCAGTTGATAATTCATTCTAAATAGTTGTTCATGCAAATAATTCTCACAACATTGGCAATTCATTTGCTCTTTACCTGTGATATTTCTCATCACAGATGTTTACTTTCTAAGATGTTTGCACCATGTGAGTTAATTAATATTTGTAAAATGATTGAAAGGCACAATAGGAGCATTGCTACTGGATTGCAAATAAGTATGATTATTCTTCAGTGAATATATCATTGTAGAAAACGTGCTGCTACCATGAAATTACAAGTTATTTTTAATTGACCTGATTCTTTTGCAAGTGACACCTTCTTTGTTAATTAAGTCTTTGAACTGCACTGTATTTTCTGTTTGCAGATTAAATGATCTCCATCTATACATACAATCCTACATACATGTCTATATCCTTGGTGGCATTTCAGGCAGCTGATGTTCATAGTGCACTTCTAAGGAGGGTTTTAAAAAATACTTTATGTATTTAAAAAATTAGAAAGTGCTATAATCTAACCTTCCCAATTTGGTGCACTCTAGATATGCTGAATGATAACTACCATCATCCCCAGCCAGCACAGCCAAATGTCTACATAATAAGCAACACCTTTTTTGGCTTTTGCATTAAATTACATCTTTTTGTGTTGATTTCTAGTTCAAATAGTGCATTGCCAGAGTTAATTTTTTCCCAATAAATTGTTTGGCTAAGCATTCGCATTTTCATAAATATTTGTAGTCTTCTATCAAATGGGATGGTTCTGCAATAGTTTATTCTTTATACCAAAGCAACACAACTTAATGGCTAAAATCCAAAGGAACCCAGGCATTGATAGAAACCATTTCCACTTAGGTAAAACAGCTTTCCAGATACACATGAAGGTATGTAGCTTAGGAAATATACATCCCAAAGACCCCTTGGATGCATGGAATTAGTTCCTCTGGATTTTGGGATCTCCAATGTATTTTCAGCTCATAGTAATCTATGTCTAATAATTTTGAATGCATATTCATTCCAAAGCAAGATTAACTGGCTTGACATTTAAGTCCCTTTTGATAGAGTTTTGGTAATTCTTTTCTCAGTCAAAATGAGAAGATATTCTTTGACTCTAGTTTTAATGGGGGCAAATAATTGATTTTAATACTTTGCTTGTGTTGCAGGTTTCCAGATTTATTTATCACTGGACCATGTTTTGTATGAAAATGTTGCAGGTGAAGATGCCATTTTTTTCCTGTAACAAAATGATACAAACTAGATGTCTTGTATTTTTGTAATGCATGAAAAAAAATGTTTCCAGAGATTTTTCACAGAGGCAATGCAACAATAATAAGAGTTTAATATATTGGCATCATTTTAATATAGCTTCTCTCATTTAGAATCACAAAAGATTGATGTGCTTTTAGTAATAGATTACCGATACTTTTTAAAAGAAAAATGCCCAGAATTGAAACTTGGAAAGCCTACAAGGAAGAAACACTTCTCAGGCAGTAAAAATACAGTGGGACCTTGTTATCGGCTGGGTTTTGGTTCCAGGATCCCCCATGGATAACAAAATCTATGGATGTTCCATTAAATATAATGGCAGAGCAAAATGCCGTCTCTTATATAAAATCAAGGTTTACTATTTGGAATTTATACTTTTTTGGAATATTTTCAAGCCATGGATGCTTGAATCCATGGATAAAAAAAAAAAAAACGGATAAGGTGGGCCAACTGTGTGGGACACAGTGGCCCTTACTCCTCGCTGAAGCAACTTCAGGCTAAAAGAGATCCCACACAGGACAGAACAACCCCAAACATCCCCCAGTCCACTGAGAAGGGAGGGAGAGTGAGAATGCCATGAAACATACCAGCCTCCACCTTTTGGCTGTGGTCAGCCACAGGCCATTCCCATAGAAAAGCCTCTCCACAAAGCCAAACAGTTACATCCACTCCTAACCATCCCAAATACTTTCTATGGGGCACTCTCCATTGGACCTTCCTGCAGGATTTGCAGACCAAAATCCTTAATGCCACACTCACTCCACAAACATTTTACTTCTAGGTTGTAAAACAACTACTACACATGATCTTAGCCAAAAGGCCGAGAAGTGACACAACAAAATGTGGACAAGTCCAACAGAATGCATCAGTACTTTTGCAAGTACACATTAATAACATTCAAATTTGGGAGGCAGTATGCAGTTGATATTACACAGTTGGAAAAGGTGCATTAGGACTTTTTCACATGGGGAAAATTCACGTAATTTCACAAAAGAATATCAAACGATGCTGAACACAATTGGAAGGCAATCCAAATGCAATCATGGTCATCCCAGATGTAGCGGCATTCAGAAAACTATCAAATTTATAAATCCTTTTCCACAGCGAATTTGAAGTCAATTAGAATTTGCATTAGTATGAATTGCATCTCTAGTTTGGCCATGGGATCCCCCCCGAGTTAGAAACAGACTACAATTCCCATGATCCTTTGTTGTTGCGATTTTCCTTCCTGTACTCCCTGGCTGTGGAGAGCAAAGCAGCTGTTTTGGAGGAAAAATCGAGGTGTGGGAGGAAGTAAGGCAAACCCCCTGAAGAAATCTTGCCCAGAAAACCTCATGATAGGGTCTGGCATAAGTCTGAAATGACTTCAAGCACCACAGCAATAATATAAAAACTCAGTTTAATGCTCTGACAGGAAAAGTTTCCAAAAAAGAGGAGGAGGAAGGGGGGATGATTGGCTTTTTTGGCTGGCTTCCAGGTGTTATCCTGTCCTCTCTGCGTAGGCGCAAACATGTTAATTCGCAATGAAGAAGCCGATGGGTGCGTGCTGATGTGATTAATGCATACACATACACACTGTTTTCTCTTTGGGATGGATGCTGTGTTGTCTTTGCGTGTGATGAGCTAATATGTAATTTGATGTATTTTCAAATTGGCCCCCACTTTCTTCGTCTTTTGAGATGGTGATATGTTTCTCCCATGTGAAAAAGTCCATAGAGAATAACCATATGAAGTCAACATGACATGCTCCATTGATTTTGCATGGATGGATTGTCATTCAACTTCTTCTCTCCCAGAATCCCCCACCTAGTATGTCCACTAGACATGCATAGTTTTCTCTAGCTGGGTCTGGCTGTCACTTTGCTGTTTGCTTCTCATCTTCTGCAGCAACCATTCCCTCTGGTTATTATATAACTTTGCTACAGAATGCTTTGAAAGGATCAGTACCTGCATTTTCACTCTCTTTCACAATTCCTTTGTGTTTCATGTTTATTAGATTGTAAACTGTGAGTTTAAATTGTAAACTACTTTGAGTAGCTTGACAGAGAGACAATATATCAATATATAGTTTATCTATAAAATAGGAATGGAAAGAAATTTGTTTTACTTAGGCTGAACTGAAAGCAGCATTTTTGGATCTTCTGAGACTTGCTGTAACAAAATGCACTCCTTGCCTTGAGCATTCACACATTTCGAAAGCTTATAGGCTATTTCCAAGAAATAAACTGAACACAAAACAATGCTCAGATTTATAGAGGGAACTGTTAAAATGAGCCTAGCTGGGCAAATGTGCAGAAAATGGGTAAAAAGTTGCATATGTTGCACAAAATAGGAAAAACAAATTTAAATTGTGCAGATTTCAGTGCAGGAAGGAAACACAAAGTCTTCCAGCCGAATATAAGACAAGGTTAGGAAAAATTTGCAGATGGAATGCAGAAAGATTAAAGGGAGAGATTTTCACATCCATGATATATTAAAAAGCAAAACAAAGCAATGCAGTGGTTAGAGCATCTTCTGTATCAGGAAAGGTTAGGCATTCCTGTTTAAAGGGGGGGGGGGAAGGATACAGGAGGGAAGAATGAGTATTAAAATTATGAAGTGGTGTGGAGAAAGGGAATAGCAACCAAGTTTTCACCCTCTTTAGCAGCACCACTGCTCAGTATCAAACAGTGAAATTAATTTCCAGTATTCAGACCCAAGAAGAACACTATTTTGCACAACTGATAGTAGTATCTGAAGATTTACCTTATCCATAGCTACCTGGATTGTAATATTTTCTTCAGAGGCTCCTCCCCAGTGAAGTAAAGCATGAAGCTTCAGAGCTAAGGGCCTTCTCAATTGTGGTACCTCAGCTATAGAACAACATCCCCAGAAAGATACATAGGCCCCATACAGACAGGCCAAAATAAAGCTGCTTCGGGTCACTTTGGAGATATGTTGTTTAAATGATGCATGCATCCTAAGAGGCCAGAAGCCAGTTCTAAGGACTCGAGCACAGCTTTGGCACAGCTTCCAGACTCTTAGGACACATGCATCATTTAAATAGCATACCTCCAAAGTCATCCGAAGCAGCTTTATTTTGGCCTGTCTGTATGGGGCCATAGGTTGCTTTTTAATGGCCTTTTCAGGTCTTTACAATATTTTTAAAAGAATAGCTTGGGTCTTTCAATTTTAAATTTCTGTATTCCCTGTACTTTTAAACTGTATTTCTTTTTTGGGCCACCCAAACCTTCATGGGATTTCAGGCAGCTACATAACTACAGTGGGCCCTTGGGGTCTGCTGGGGCTTGATGCCAAGACTCCTTGTGGATACCAAAATCTGTGGATGCTCAAGTCCCATTAAATACAATAGCACAGTGAAATAGTGATCCTTATATAAAATAGCAAAATCAAGGCTTACTTTTTGGAATTTATCATTTTTTGAATATTTTCAGGACATGGATGCTTGAATCCGTGGATAAAAAAATCCACAGATACAGAGGGCCAACTATACATACAGCCAGTAAATAAATAAATCCCACATACCACAAAATTTATGGAATTTGCTACCACAAGATGTAGTGGCTTTTAAAGGAGCTATACAAATTCATGGAGAATACATTTATCCAGGACTATATGCTATGGCAATAACTAAAAGAAAAGTTCATGTTCAGAGCAGAATTCAAAGGTCATTTATATCAGTTCCTCGAAGTTGCAAGCAGCTTTTGTCTTTATCATCCATTTACAGGCTTCCTCAAGACCTTTGGTTTACCACTGTTGTGGATGGGATGTTAGATTTATCCTTGGCCTCACTCAGAATGCATAAATCTTAAGAGACCTTCCTGAAGAACTATTTCCATCCATCCATCAAGTCTTTAACCACATAGTGATCAGAAGTATATTTATAGAAAAATGGAATTAAGTGTAAATTTGACTTTACCTCTCTAGAGCATAGTATATATCTGTAAATAGTGCCTGTATTTTTAGGATAGCACATTAAATATTTTAAGACCTTTAAATATTTATAGGTATGGCTGTTGTGCCTAGTGATGCAGCAAATTAGTTTTGACCTTTGCTGTTTACATCATAGTAATACCACTTGTATCACCATTTATTACAGATCTGTTTTTATAAATAGCACATGGAGCAGTAGCTCTGGTAATAAAATCAAAGATTAACTCAAAGAACAACTTTACATTGAAATCACCATCTAGCTTGGGGTTGTTACAACTGAACAATATTGCCTAATCCACTCTGGTAGTCATTGTAACTGAAAAATATTGCAACTATTGTCATTTCAATATGATAGAACACAATGTTGAATGGCTAATGGCAAGATGGTTGGAATACAAACCTCATGGCTCTTCCATATCTCTTGCTAGCATCCCTCATGGTACCCTTCTGTCTCATTTGTCTGATTTGGGTTTAAGAAGAATTGAATTACAACAGTTTCACTTGGTACCAGAAGATTGTGTTGGGTGTTATGCCACAATTTCTGGTTTATGGTGAATTTGACAGTTTTATTTTAACTCCATGCTTTTAATACTTATATGAAGCTATTCAAAGGTGTCATTTGGAGGTTTAGACTTTGAGGTCGCCAGTAGGTTTACCTATCTTTCCCACTGAAAAATCCAAAGCAGGCAAAGTGGAATTCCTGAATACGTGGCCCAGGGAGGTATGAAGGAGAACAAGCTGAATTTTAAACAGACAGAGGTTGGATGTCTGTAGTTAAGACAGTCAGCAATATAGTAAGTTGAAACCAGTTCTGGAAGAGATGGTCAAATGTGCAGCTCTGGGATGCTACTGGACTTGTCAGTAGGGGTTACAGGGTATTCAGTGTGGTGGTCGATACAATGGGTGGCTGAGTTTGCTATTCAGGAAAGCCTGCCAGAAGAGATCCGTCTTGACAGCCTTTTTGAATCTTTCCAAGCTGGTAATATGATGGATCTCTAGGCCATTCCATAATCTGGGAGCAGTAGAGGAAAAGGTCCTCTGGGTAACTGCTGCCAACCTGGTCTTTATAGGCTGTAGTGGATTCTTCTCAAAGGACCTGAGTGCATGAGGTGGATTGTACGGAAGGAGGTGATCCCGTAGATAGGCTGGACCTGATCCATGTTGGACGTTAAAGGTCATTACCAACACCTTGTACTGCACCCAGAAACTAATAGGCAGCCAGTGGAGCGATTTTAAAATAGCTGTAATGTGGTCACTTCTGGTTTTTCCAGTGACCACCCTGGCTGCCATATTTTGAACTAACTGAAGTTTCTGGACTAGGCACAAGGGTAGTCCCATGTAGAGCGCATTGCAGAAGTCAAGTCATGAGGTTACCAGCGCATGTACCACAGTTTCCAGGTCCTCCAGTTCCAGGAAAGGATGCAGCTGGCGTATCAGCCGAAGCTGATTTTAACTTTTAAAATCCTAAACAGCTTACGATCAAGCCCATACAGTCTTAATGATCTGTTAAAGTCTGCCACTGGGGTTCTTCTTAAGTGCCTGTCATTAGGACTGGTTGCCTGAGCATGGATAAAATGTACTGAGAAATGTGAAGCCTTCCATGTTTTGTTGAATTAGAGATTCCATCACACACACCACCACCACCACCGGTTATGCTGGCTAAGTCTCATTGGTGCTGTATATCAACATCTAGCGAGCCAACCATTTATGAACCCAGTGTTAGAAATGGGTTCTTCTCATTGGTAGCCCCCAAAACAGAGGGGCTGGATTCCTATTGACTTGACTTGTCTGAATAGGTGTTTAGGCAGGATCTTTAGACTTTCCTCTTCAAAGATTATAATTAGCTCTTACATTTGACAGTAGCTTCACTGTGTATCCTATATGTTTACTGATATATCAATTTTCCTCTTTATATCTTGTTTTTCCTTTTTAACAGCATGCTACTTTGTGAGAATATAACTAAAAAACGGAATTAACATATTGCACACCTACCTAACTACCCATACATACACATAGAGCCAATACTGGGGGGGGGATGAAAGAAGCCTCATTGTGCTCATCAATCACTGTCTTATGTTTTTGCTATTATTGTAATTAAGCTCCAGAGAATAGTTAATGTGTTCACATCATTCTCTATGAAAGGTTTATGGCTGAATTGTTTGTGGCAGCAAATGAAACATACATATGTTTCGAGTCTGTAATCTGTCCAAATGCCATAGAAAACAAGAAACTGTTAAGTCTTGTTTTAAAAAGCCTTCAAAATATTTAGGCTCTCTTAAGGAAACAGCAAATATATATATATATCTAGAAATACTAAGAGCAAATAGCTGAAAGTTGTTTTCTTCAGATTTCAGCTTCATACAAAACCTAATGAACACAATATTCAGGCATACCCAAGTTGGCCATATAGAAACATAAAACAAAATCCAAAAACCGCAAAAGGGCAACATCTTTATTGGCCAACCAAAATGCTCAAAATGCATTTTGATTGGCCAGTAAAGGTATTACTCTTCTATTTTAAAATTGAGACAAGTACAGTATTCCTTTTACTAAACTCGCTTCTTGGATTACAGTGAGTTAAGGGTACTTGCAAATTAATTCATGCACCCAAAAACCTTGTAAGTGTCCACTTTAAAAGTGTCCACTGTACCTTTAACCCAATAAAAGAAACAGTAATGCATTCTGAAGTCAAAAACGCATCCTATGGAATCCTAGGATTTATAGTTTGTTGTGACACCAGAGCTCTCTGATAGAGGCCAGAAACAGATGGGCAGTAAAGTGCGGCTTCTGCTCACCCTGGGGGTATGACATTTAGATGACACATGCCCCCAAACCAAGTGGAACAGGCACACACAGCCCCATATGCAAGGGGTTTTGACTTAGCATTTGCAAGTTATGAGCAGGATGACTGCGCTTGCTGAACAGTGGTTCATGCTACAGCTGGGTGATGATAAAGAAAGTACAGGTCTTCCATTTCCAGTTTCTTTAGTGTTAGCATGCAAACCATGCATTAATAAAGCAGCAACAGCTCATGACTTGTCACTTTGTTTTGTCAGAAAGTTGTCTGCGCTGACAACCCCATACTCACTTGGCAGTTGCCACAAGCTGGATACATGACGTTCTTGATGATTTGCAGGGAATGCAGATTTTTGGGGCACCCGGCAATTTTAATATGATTTAAAAAAAACCCCTCACCTTTTACCCTGAATTTTCCCAGAAAATCTGGATAATCCTGTGTGTAGTTAGTGCTACAAAGCAGCATTAGTTTGTTGTGAATGGAACTAGTTGGTTCCATCAAGCATGATGTGTATTGCCATTCATTTTTTTATTCCACTGTATGTATGTCTGTATGCAGATCATCACATGAGTGAGTGAGCAAATGAACAAGTGAGTCTGTGCACCTTCCTCTTCTTTCCCCACCATCCAAGCCCGCTACCCCGATCAGCCACTCACTTAGGTGGGAAGAAAATCAGGTGGGGGAAATGAACAACAAGAAGGGATGCTATCAGAACTGGTTGAATTGACTGAATTTTATTTACAGCACCTGGCCAACTCAAGAACTGGTTGAACTCTCCCGCCAGACAAATCAATCAGGCTTCTGCAGATGATCAGAAAGCTGTTTATTGCTGTAGTCAGAGGGTTAGAAGTTACCTGTAAGGCATCTTTGAACAGAACTAAAGAACAAGAACACATACATCAAATACAAGCACCCTGCAAAACTGGCGGGCTTAAATGCTTCCTGGTTCTCAAAACAGTTAGCTCTTTGATTGTTTTTCCTTCTTTCCTAGACATGCTTAGCCTTGTTGTGCTAAAGGTAGTAGCAGGTGATAACAGAGGTCTCCAAAAGCCTTTAGAAGCTGTAAAGGAAAAACTCCCACACATTCCTTTACCAAGCATTCAGCGATCCCAATTAATACAAGCCCTTTCTCTGAAGCTGTCTCAGGCATATTTAAAATATATAAAAGCATCTCACATTTTGCTCTCTTTATCACTATAAATCTAATCAACCCCCTTTGTAATTTGTTTAACACATATAACTATTTATAAAATGTCACAACCCAATTCTACATACCACACCAACTAGTAGAAGTAATGTACCACATCATAATAAATCCTTCTATAGCTATATAGAACATAATTCCAGACATACACAGGTCAGCCAACCTAGCAACAGTTCTGTACACAGCATCAAACCATCAGGTTTGGATCAAATGCATATCAGTTAGCACATATATCATGTCACATACATCTCAGTAAACCCTCCATTCTCAAACCCACCGCATGTTTACAGAGAGCAAACCTCCAAGTCATACCACATGATGCAAAATAGGATTCCCCCAGCACAATATCATGGCAGGATTAGTCCAATCCTGACAGCTGCACACTTGCTCGCTCATTTTCTTGCTCACTCACTTATGCGATCTGTACACAAGACATTCACAGAAGTTGAACAAATGTTGATAGAATAGAATAGAAATTTTATTTTTACCCCACCTCTCCAGCAGGATCGAGGCATCTTACAACACAGTAAAATATAACAATTAAACAGTAAAATACAGCAATGAAGTAAAATACCATGAAATGCAGCAGTACGAAAAAAGACCTGTTATCCCTCCCAACAACCTATAATTCACAGAAACAATAATAAAATAGCATCTAATTAAAACAAACAGTCAGAGAGATAGGCATCCTGGAGTTCTCTATATGATTGTCCATATCAGTGGGTGACCAAGTGAGTTACTCCGGGAAGACCTGTTGGAAGAGATCCATCTTGACAGCCTTTTCAAAGGTTGGTAATGTTCTGGATCTCTTCCAACAGGCCATTCCATAGTTTGGGAGCAGCCAATGAAAAGGTCTTCTGGGTAACCGCTGCCAATCTCGTCTTTATTGGTTGGAGTAGGCTTTTCCCAGAGGACCTAAGTGGATTGTACGGAAAAAGGTGATCCTGCAAATAGGTTGGATCCAAGCCATGAAGGACTTTAAAAGTTAAGGCTGATGGGTGGGATCAAACGGGAAGAGGGAGGGATGTGCACTTGCTGGGGGAGGTTGGAAAACAGACCAGAGCAAAATTATGGCTAATCTACCTTTATTGTTGTTGTGTGGCTACAAGTCATTTACGACTTGTGGCGACCCTAAAGCAAACCTATCACGTGGTTTTCTTGGCAAAGATTTGTTCAGAGGAGATTTGCCATTGCCTTCCTCTGAGGCAATGTGACTTGCCCAAGATCATCCAGTAGGGTTTCATGGCTGGACTGGGAATCGAACCCTGATCTCCAGAGTCACAGTCCAACATTCAAACCATTACGCCACAGTGGCTCTCTAATCCAGCCTAGAGAAGCACATTAAAATCAAAATCTGCAAAACTTATTTATTGGGCCAGCTAAAAGGCAAAAATATATCATGTAAGCTTTCAAAGCTACACTGGCTTCTTCATCAGGCAACGATGCTAAAAATCATATAGAAGGAAAGTGATGATGTTAGAGTCACAGGTCTACATTTTGCCTGGTATTATTTCTGTTGTCAGTTAAGATAGTCTGGAAAGATATCAATACAGTCAGAGGCCATTCTCATGCCTATGGGGGGACTGGGGACACATGATAAACAACATGCAATGACAGCAAAATAACTTTGTTTCGGATCCAGGCTATCTCTGTCCTGTGTGAGGTGACCCTTTCTTAGGCAGAGTACATTGAATTTCTCAAGAAGTCTCTGTGTGGTTACATCTGGGAAAACATTTAGGCGTATAGATAAAATCTTCCATGAGCTTTACCTTTCTTGGAGGTAGAAACCTCAAAAAAGTGAAGCCCCTTGGCTCCCTCTTGCTTAGGATTCCCCTGTTGTGGTTACATTTGGTATTTTTCCAACCTAGAGAAGCTGATCTTCAGGAGTCCCGACAGCCGCACTGAACATCTGTTTCATCATCACAGTTTGCAGTATATTTTGGGAATGGAGGTATTAGTGCCAAAGAAAAGCAGGTTAATCCATTGCATATAGACAGGATTTTTTAAATCTGAGGCATGAGCGTTCAGGTTGCACTTCCACAAAGGTTAATGCTGCAGCCTTTTACAAATTCTTCTTCTTCCTTTTCACTTGGCTCACATATTAGTTGTGAAAGCAACACACACATAAAAGGAAGTGTTTTGGAAATTATATAAACTAGGAAAGGGATATGTTTGTTTTTCATGATTGCAACCTGCATAACCAGTCGCCATTAGCTATGGTTGATGAGATTCACAATCCAACAAGATCTGGAGGATCACTTAATCTCTTCCTGTGAAATAAATGACAGAAGTCATTTGCAGTTGGCCCCGCACAGAATCCATGGCTAGGTTTTGCAATTAGCTGCCTCTTTATAGAAGACTATCAAATTCACAACTCTCCTTGTGAAAAGTTTATCTTCTACAATACATTCTGGGGCTAGGAGTCTTGCCATCTCCACAATAACTAGCCAGATATGGACTTGCCTGCAGCATATTTTAAAAAATGTCAAAGGGGAAGAGATGCCAAAAATAATGTCTAAAGAACTACAAGAACGGATCGTGATGATTTCTAAATCAAGAGTGGCAACTTGTCCCTATGTGGAATTTTACTCATATGATTTTGAGAAGTTTCTAGTATTTGGATGGGTGAAAAATCAATTAAAAATCTAATATACAGCGTTGTTATTTTGTGGTCACAAGTTATTTCTGAGACCCTAAGGCAACACTATCATGAGGTTTTTTCTTGGCGAGGTCTTCAGAGGGGTTTTGCCATTGCTACCCTCTGAAGCTGAGAGTGTGTGACTTGCCCAAGGTCATCCAATGGGTTTCCATGGCCAAGCTGGGATTTGAACCCTGGTCTCCAGAGTCCTAGTCCAAACGCTCACACCACTTTGGCCTAGCCATCCCCTTCTCACCTTCTCATTTCTAATTTGTAACATGAGAGGTGCAAGGGCTCAGGCCTGCAAGAAGACTGCCTGAGGGTTTTTTCTGTTTGACCAAACCAGTCAAGGTGGAGAGATCTTGTAGCACCTTTGTGAAGAACTGAAAGAAAGGAATGGACAGCATGAGCTTTCCTAGACTTCAGTCTACTTCCTCAGATGCATTTGGTGGAAGGGATGTCAGGAACAGACATATATATGCCACTGGTATGTGAGAATGTCAATTCAAATTATACCTATCCCTCCATATTTACGGCTTAGATATTTGCGGATTTGATTATCAATATGTTCTCTCTAGGAATATGTAGGTCCCCCAGTGCAACTCTATGGCCAACTTTAAAAGTTGCACTGAAAGACCTAGAGATTCCTAGAGAGGACACTCCACTAGGCCTTTGTAGCTCCTCTAGCGCAACAGTGTCTGGCACAAGGTCAATGTCTGTGGGATGTTGACCACAGAGTTGTCCTGGAGGACCTAGAAATTCCTAGAGAGGTGTCCTCTCATGCAAAAACATGGTGTTTTTGTTATTTGCTGATTTTCCACATTCATGGGGGTCTTGTGCCCCTAACCCTAGTGAATATGGAGGGACGGATGCATATGCACAAGGAAAGACTCAATAGATGTGAGGGGATGGAGGTATGAAGTATAAAAGCAAGCAAAACTGACCATTTTATACCTAAATGAACCTACTGTGGTAGAGAATAAGTACAGAGTTCACACATATCAGCAGAAAGATTTATTATTTAAGGACTGAATTGATCTGCTATGGGATTTCTTAGAACAGTTGAAATAAGGTAGAAAACCACTGTTAAAACTGGTGATTGTTTATTTCTCAGTAGCTGCATCCGCACTGCAGAAATAATCCGGTTTGAGTCCACTTGTCTCAGTGTTAGGGAGTTCTGGAAACTAAAGTGTTGGGAGGCATTCATTTAAGCCTTCTCTGTCAGAGAGAGAGAGAGAGAACCCTGGGGCCACCACGAACTACAGTTCCTAAAAAAAAAATCCCTTAGTTTTGAGCTATGGCCGTTAAAGCGGGGTTAAACCAGATTATTTCTGCAGTGCGGACGCAGCGCTATCAGTGAGAGAAGTGATGGAGCGCGCATGCGCGTCCGCGCGCGGAGGAGCGTGCCTAGCGACCTCTTCTCTCTTTTTCTCATTCCTGGCGCATGCGCCCTGACTCCTCCCACTCCAAGGACGAGGAGGAGCAGCCCGCGATTTTACTGTGGAGGGATCCAGGGAAAGGAAGGGGAAAAAGAGTGCGCATGCGCGTGGGCGCGCGCCTCCTGGCGGATATATTTTTCATTACGTATTATTCTTCCCATTCCCGAGAAGCTCCACCCTCCACCATTCAGGAGCTTTATTCTGATTGGCCGCTGAGTCCCGGCCAGGTGTCAGCAGCAGCAGCAGCAGGAGGGAGAGAGAGGGCAAACAGTGCGGCTGAGGAGGAGGAGGCAGCAATAGCAGCAGGAGCTTCGGTGGGCGCCGCTTTGAGACCAGAAGGAAGACCCCTGGTCTTGCACTTTCCAGGAAGGGTGAAGAAGGAGGTCTCTATTCCGTTGTGCCTCAGTGAGACGCTGCGGTTTGGGAGAGGCGAGAGGTGGGGCTCCCCTTCTTTCCTTATATCCCCTTCTCTTATCTCCATAGGAGTCTGTCCACACTGTACAATTAACCCGGTTTGAGGGCGCTTTAACTGCTCCAGGCGAGGGAATTCTGGGAATGGTTGTTTGTTGTGGCACCAGAGGTGCCACAACAAACGACCATTCCCAGAATTCCCTCGTCTGGAGCAGTTAAAGCGCTCTCAAACCGGGTTAATTAGACAGTGTAGATGCATCAGCTGCACCATTTTGGTGCATTTCTCTCCCTTTCTGACCATCACCTCCTTTTTTCCTTCCAGTCCCTCTCTTTCTCTCCCTTTCCCCCCATTTTCTTCTCCTCCTTCTTCTTGGATTGCAGTGCCTGCTGCAGAGAGGGAAAAACTGTGCATTGGATTGCAGCTGCTTCCTGCAGAAATAGGTTCCTTTTGGAGGTAACCCCCTCCTCCTTTGTACTGTAGTTGCATTTGGTTCCAGGATCTGTATGTCCCTCCTTAATGGGATTCAAGGTAGTAGTAGTGGTAGTTGTAGTTGTTCCTGCTCCAGGTTGTTAGAGCTGGGTCCAGCAGAGTGCTCAGCTGGTGGCTGGCTTTGCCCAAGATGCTCTCCTAAGGAATGAATGAACTGGCAATACAATTCTGCATTGGGTCTGTTGTTGCCTAAGGTCACTTTTGGTCTTAAATTGGGTGGCCAATTGGATGGCCCTCTTCCCCTTCCTCCAGTTGCAACCCTACTACTTCGCCTCTGGAGTTTGGCTTCAAGAGAGAAAGGGATTGTGCCATTCTCCCTCCTTTGCAGATGGCTTTGCAGGCAAATTGTGGGCTAAATGCTCAATGACACCTGGATTGGGGTTGAGATGAGGGGAGGTGGTCCTCTCTCCTGAAGCAAAGAAGGGGAAGATGGAAGGAGAGAGTAGGAGATGAGGTTACATGGGTTGCTGTGTTTGTACATAATTGTATTTGCTTTAAAGTTGTGCAGCTGAGTCTTCTGCGTGTTGACTTTGAAGGTGGTCCCATTGAATGATTCTGTGGTAAGTGGGGTCATAGGGTTTATAGTGAACATGCACAACTTTAAAGCAGTTTCCAGCTAGTGGCTCTGCTCTAAAGGTCAAGGTGATAGCTGTTATTTCGGATGAATTATTATGTTGTTAGCAATTGTTTCTTTTTTCCTTTCCCCCTTTTGCCTACCTTGGCTTGTTTTCACACTAACACATCTATGTGGAGCGAGGCAGAGAATGCCACTTGGTAGTTTTTTGTGGGGTTTTCAGGCTATGTGGCCCTGTTCGAGAAGACATTTGTTCCTGATCTTGATGTCCCTTGATCTTTGTGAAAGAGCTGCTAGGTCTGTGATCACGACAGAGTTCATTTTGTTTTTGCATTTCATGCACTAAAAAGGTGGCTTTATGACAGATGGTAAAATCACAACTCGAGTATACTTACGTTTTTCCTTTCTTGATATGTAAAGAGGAGCCACCCAAGCCCTGCTTTTCCATGTGTCAGAAGAAGCCCTGACAAGTGTTGGCTGCTTGCGGTTGCTGTCTCTTCTCGCTAATTTGATTTATTTACGCTAAAGAACTAATCAGGTTTGAATTAAGGGACAGCTGCTGGAATAGTTTGGCAGATTTATTAAAACAACATTACCGGAGTGCAGATTATTCCACGCATCATTTCATGTCGCAAAGGTAAATGGAGTGTATGCACAGTATTAGGAACATGATGCTGTGGCACTGCATTCCTCTCGCTAGTGTATACAGCAGCTCTCTTCAAAAACACTGGAGGAGTGTGTGTTTCTATATCATTATCTTAAGGACAGCACATTTTTAATTATGGAAGGAAATACCATCTGGTAGAAGTTAACTTGTCTTGGGCAGATTAATTAAAGAGAACAGTGTTATTATGCTGAGGTGCATTTTAAAATTAAGACAAGCAAATTAGAACACAGAATGAAGCAAAATGCTTTAAAATGCAGCCAAGCTCTTTAGTATTTCCCAAGGATTAAAACAACACCTATAGGAATTATATTGATGAATTTGCTGTATATTATTCAAAAGCTAATGTTTGACAGTTAGATTTCTAATGGAGTCACCAAAACCCTTTGGTTTCAACAGAAACAGACTTAAAATAGGCTGTGACCCAGCATTTTAAATCTCCATCAATTTCACTGGGAGAAATTGGTGCACCTGCTGAATTCTCATTGAAATAATTGTGTGCCTTGCAAATCCTTTCTGACTTATAGTGACACTAAAGCAAAATCTGTCATGGGCTTGGCTTGTTTTATGGCGAGATTTGTTCAGAAGGGTTTTTGCCTTTCTCTGAGGCAGAGAGAGCGTAACTTGCTTAAGCTCAGGATTTCCATGGCAGAGCAGGGTTTTTTGAACCCTTGTCTCCAGAGTTGTAGTCCAGCACTCAAACTGCTACACCAAGCTGGCTCCTAATAGTGGCTTAAACATAGTTAATTTGGTTGGATTGTTCTCACTGTTTGCCACACTTCGCATTCCATGTAGGTAATGGACAAAAATACTCAGTTGCTGCAGCTGCTAAGGTCTTTGAGAGTAAAAAAAAAAACCCCAGGATTTGCTCATTATTCCTTATTAAGGTGGTGCACAGAATGTAGAAACCCAGCTGCTCTGGGTGGAATGCAAGATACACATCCAGATATGCCAGTGGAATATCTCAGTTACAGCAGTGAAAGACTGCCAGTGAGGATATGCCATCACTGTAGATAAAATACATTGAGGGCAAGATGGTGGTGGCATAGGTGCCACAGGATGTGGTACTGTGGCCCCAGTCTCATTGATGGTAAAGCTTATTCAGTGGTAAAGTGAAAATGTAAAAAACGATCTTCCTTGCATCGATTACAACCCCACTCACGCTGGGCTGAGCAAGAGGACAGGGTATTATAGAGGGAACATTGTCATTGACTGAATGGCTTGCAACCCACTTTTGCTTAAACTTTTGGGAATTCAGCTTTTAAATAAGTTGCAAGGCCATCTGGGTTGTTTAACATTACAAAAATATCAATTTTTCAAAGTCCATCAGCCACAGAGCTTTTAGTCTGTTCTGCTTCTAATCTTGGAATTCCATGTGACTCCTAGAGAATCCCAAAAGCAGAAAACTGGCCCTTGGAACTACTACAGTTACCCGCGTGGCTGAAAACCATAAGCCAAAACAATAGATATAAATCAACAACAAAAAACTCATGTTGTTGTATAAAACAGATACACAATTGATTGCATAACACAACAAAGCCCTCTTCCCTGAAATTTGTTAGTAGAACACTTGATATGTATTTTCTTTGCTGTCAAGACAAATATGGTGGAACTTGGAACCCATTTGTACCCCACAGCTACCAGTATCACACACTTAGCTCTCACAAGAGGCGAATCTTTGTGATGGGGAACCACGAGGAAAGAGTACTCACAGGCAGCACTTTGCACAAATAGCATGCCTTCAGAAAAGTCCTCTAGGAACTAAAGCACATTGTCAGCATTTCTTTACCTAGAGCCCTAACACATGGATGAAAGACATTTGGCTCTCTGGATGTTTTTGATTTGATATCCCAATAGCCCCAGAAGCCAGAAGGCCCCCAAATTTCTAGAAATTGTAATTCAAAACATCTGGAGGACCACAGGTTCCCTGCCCTTAGCCTAATGCACCCTTCCCCTTGGAAGTCCGAACATAGACACCCTATAGTAGCCCCTACTTAATGGGGATACTCATATAGAGCCTCCTACAAATATAAGAAAGGAAAGTGTGACTGCTGTGAATGTTCCCATGTTCTTCTCTCCAATTGCCTTATATAAAACTGGGTTTTTACTCTTTTCTGAGCTACATTGCTGGCAGGGATCCCAGAACTATCTTTTAGGGGTAGGGTACCATTATACATTTTGCATACTTGCCAGGGCATTTTTGCATCTCATTGAAAATAGAGAACACATTGCATTAAAATAACAATTAATAGTAATAGTAACAATGTGGTAATGATGAAGAAATGACAAATGATAAGTAGAAATTAAACCATAAAATCAATACATCAATCAGAGGGGAAAACTGGACTCAGGAAAAAGGCAGGATATTAAACAACTATGTAAGACCCATTTCAGCAAATACAAAGAACCACTCCCCTCCAGAAAACTGCTTTGGAGCAAAAGTTGTGAGACATGCAGCACTGGGGGGGGGGGGACTTTCAAAAGAAAATGCGAAATACAGTACTGTATGTATATCTACCATGTTTGAGGTGTAGAAACACAACATCTGGAGTGAATAGTTTCCTGATGACACTAAATTATTTAGAGTTCTGAGGATAAAAATGGATTGTGAAGAGGAGAATCTCTCCAAACTGGTGAAAGAGATCAGTCCAAACTGGAGGAGTTATTGTTGTTGTTATTATTATTATTATTATTATTATTATTATTATTACATTTATATTTATATCCCACTTTCTCCTCACGTTTGGGATACAAAGCAGCTTACAATTTTTAAAAAAAACCCAGTTAAAACATACAAAAGTGGGCATTAAAATGGAATTAAACTAGTACACCATTTAAACCCATAAGTCATTAAAATAATGAAATGCACTTAAAAAGATAAAAGTGTTTAAAAACAGTACATATTAAAACAGTTAAAAATCCTAAAACAGTAAAGCATTAAAATAATAAAAATAAAACTATACACAGACCAAACCTTCAAATCCAGCACCACAGAGCATTAAAAGCCCAGTCTCAACCATCTGTAAAAGCCTGGTGGCACAAATTTTTTAAAACTTGCTGCTGGAAGGACAGTAAGGATGGGGCCATCTTGGCCTCTTGGGAGAGAGTTCCAAAGTTTAGGAGCAGCCACCGAGAAGGACTTCTCCCTTTCCCCCACAAACAAGCTTGAAAAGGTGGTGTGACAGCGAGGAGGGCCTTTCTGGGTGATCTTAAAACCCCGATAGGTTCTTACAGGGAGGTATGGTTCTTACAGGGAGGTATGGTCCTTCAAATAGCCTGGGCCCAAGCCCAAATGGGTATTAAAATGGAAACTTGTAAACAAATGTTCTAGAGCAATAAAATAAAATAAAAACTCGCAGCTTCACACGGAGACAGACATCTACTGGAAACCAGTTTGATACCCTGCTCAACCATGAATCCCACTGGGTGACCCTGGGCAAATCACAAGCTCTTATGGCAAACCTCTGAACAAATGTTGCCAAGAAAACCCTGTTACAGTATACATTTGCCTTAATGTTGCCATAGGTCGGAAATGACTTGAAGTCACACCACCACCACCACCATAACACGTACCTGTTCCTCCTCCTCCCCTCGCACCTTTCTCACCTTCTCTCTGCTGGGTGCAGAGTCAAATGGTGTTGCCTCTGGCATGTGTGCAATAGGTCCGCCATCACAGTTACATTGCATGTTTTCAAATTCATGATATGACCTCAACTGGAATAATGTATACTCTATATAGTTCTGGTTAGCACACCTAAAAAGGATATTTTTGAGAGCTGGAAGGGGAGCTGGGAAAAGCAACTTGCTTATGAGAATAGGTTGTGATGTTAGTGATAAGGCATATTGAGAGAGAAATGAAAAACCAATGTAAGACACAGTATTAAAATATGTCAATATAGATAGAAAAGTGTGTGTGTTTTAAGATTCAGTTAGTGATTCTAATGCAAATTTTATATGATTTCTGGGTAGTTTGGGTAGAATCCTTTCCAGGGGACTTGGGATTCTAGCATTGGCTGTGAGGGAGGGGGGTGCTGGAGTTATAAAATGTTTAGAAACCTTTTGTGGTTTTGAAAGTGACATCCAGATCCCAAGTACCTGTAATTGGAATTAGCTTATTTGCATGTGATACCAATGTAATTCTACTGGAATTCTGGCATTAGGTGGCTTTTATGATGCTTATTTGATCTAAAAACATAAGTGCTTATGCAGAACCCTTTAGTCAGTATGTATGAAACAGCCATTCTTATCAGGAAAACCAGTCTGCACTTTTGGGAATCTTAGCATGCTCTTTTTGGTATACCCTTTGATATTCTGCTGGTGTTAGCAAAACTGTTCAAATAAATTTGGTCTTACAGCTGTATGTGATGGTAGCACATTTTCAGCCCTGCTCTTTTCTTGCTGTTTTTAGAAGTAATATTTGCAAATATTTAACAGAATTGAAATTGTAAAGATAATTTTTGCACACCCTGTACATACACTCTTGTCCTTCCCTTTATGTGAGCTTTAGAGTCCATGGTCTCATTCTTCGCAGGGGGGACAAGCGGGGAGGGATAAAATGTGCCACGTGCCTTGGGCACACGTGCCATTATTTTTAATGGGAATTGAATATTTGTGAGTTGCCCTTTTCATGGTGTGTGTGTGTGGAACAGATCCCTGCAAATTGGGAGGGGCTACTGTATTCATATTTGGTACCAAGACTCAAGAATGCACCAAAGCCATCATTCCACAGTATCAAAGAATTAAAACTTATAGAAATATCACAAAAATGATAGGAATTTTTGTCTGTTTTTCCCCCCTAGGTTTCGTACCTCACATACTTTTGGATAATGATGATAATGATAAAACGTTTATTAGCACTGTGTGTATAAGATTATTTATTGTAGGGAAGAGATACATACAGTGCACCCGTGCTATATGCAGGCACGCCTTATGCAGCTTCCGGGAAAAACCCAGTACACCCCAGAAGAAGTAATGGGCCGTGTGCAGCGTGAGTGAACCCCATTATTTCCAATGGGTCTCAAGCATACGTGTTTTTCCCTTACATTGGGGGGGGGGGGTTCAGAAGTATCCCATGTAAGGGAAGGGCACACTGTGCATGAGTGAGCATGTCATTACAGTACTCCCATGCATACATATTGTGTATCCCTTATCTGAAATGCTTGGGCCAAAACGTGTTTCACATTTTGGAATATTTGCATATGCATAACGAGATATCTTTGAGATGGGACCCAAGTCTAAACAAGAAGTTCTTTTCTTTGATATACACCTTATATACTTAGTATGAAGGTAATTTTATACAATGTTTTTAATAATTTTGTGCATGAAACAGTTTGTGTACATTGAGCCATCAGAAAGCAAATGTGTCTATGGAGATTATGAGACAAGGGGGCAAAGGACGGAGAGAAGAGGATTGCTTTTGTCCTTATCACGCGATTGTGCAAAAGTCTATCACACATATTGCGCTTATCCCATCATTATCCCATGAATGAAGTGGAATTGTCCTGTCACTTTTGAATAACGGAAACTTCCATTAATGAAAAATGACAGGGCAATTCTGCTTCACTGATGGGATAAGCACAGTGTCATTTGATAGTCTTTTGTGTGATTGTAGATAATTCCACTTCAGTGATGGTATAATGACCAGATAAGTGTGACATTGTCTGCTAATCTTCACATGATTGTGTGATAAGGATGGGAAAAGGATGTCCTTTTTCCTGTGTGATAATCTATCTCAGCTATTCATGACTTTTTTTGGGATTTTGGAGTATTTTGGATTTTTCAATTAGGGATACTCAACCTGTGCTTATTTTCATTTTTGGAGTCTGATTATCAGAATTAAATAGAAAATAGATGATATACAGTATTTGGAAGTTATAAAGAAAGATAAATTACTGAGTAAAATCCTACAGGACAACAGTATCCTCTTTCATAATGAGCTTGAGTTTCAGTTGTCTTCTGGCACAATTGCATGAACTTCGTGAATGTTTTTAATTACAATTTTAAAAAGATGAATTACTGTTGCATTTCTGGGAGTGAGACTTTTACTGTGAGTTTGTCTTAAGGAAGTAGTTTGCCAGAATGTTTAACACTAGAGACCACATGGTCATGTTCATCATTTGCAGCAAAGAACCACATAGCACTTGAGACTAAGGCCCATATTGAGTTTTTAGGTACTACTTGAGTGGATGCATTGAATCAATGGAATTTAGACAAGTGTTGATTTTCTGAGTTCCCAGTGATTTAATGGATCTATTCTAGTTGAAAATAACAATTGCATTTCAGCCTCGCAAAAGTACTATAACATGAATTTTACTTCATCAGATTTCATACTATAATATAATGAGATAAATCTAATATGTTAAAAGTTTTGTTTGTTTTTAATAAAGGATTGTCAGTCACCTGGGATATTTAGTTGAATTGTTTCAGTTCAAGCAAATTGTTAGAAGAGTGTTGCTTTGATATTGGGTCATTCAGCAGTAGTTTGAATAGAAGAAGAATCAAAAGAAAAGTTAGTAGTCCAAAGAAATGGCAGTTTTAAATTAGGCATAAGACAGAAGATGTAAATTAGGATCTGAACTAATTTGGGGGCATATTATGCTGTGGAAACATGCTGCTTTCCTTTGGAGATTTCGTTTTCTATTTAATTGCCAAATTACAATTAGAGTAGACCCAGTAAATCATATGCTGAATGGTAAGTCTACAGTTATGCAAACTGCATTGACTGAACAAGTCTACTTTAGTTGGGACTAACAATTGGATTTAGACCAGTTGGAGTACAGTAGAATTTGCTGTTGTATTTTGAAGGTGTATGTGTCCACTTATCCTTAAGCTGTATATTTGAAAATGAATTTTAATATTGTAAAAGCCCTCCAATAATACCTTCTTCCAAAGGAAACCAAAACCAAATAAACACTACACCCCTAGAACTTTTCATTGGTTTGAGGCTGCAGTTTGAGCATAATGATATGGATGTTCTTTAATCATTTTTGGCTGGGTGGAGCATGGGAATTTGTCACAGGTATCCAAACAATGCTGGTACCCACACATCAAGAGAATGTAAGTGATATGACAGATTTGAGTGCCCGAAGATTAATTTCTTGTTGGTGCTTAACCCCTCTCCACCCCCAGGATAGCTTATTACCAAGACAAGAGGCCGGTTTAGTGCAGACATGCTGTTGTTGTTGTGTTCCTTCAAGCCATTTCTGATTTATAGTAATCCCAAGGCAGGGTTTTCATGGAAAAAATTTGTGCAAAGGGGGGTTGCCCTTGACTTCTCCTGAGGCTGAGAGAATGTGACCTGCTCAAGGTTACACACTGGGTTTTCATGGCCAATCAGGGATTTGAATCCAAGTCTCCCTAACCACTACACTGCACTAGCCCTCTGAAATGGAAGTTTGTAAAAGTAATCACAACTGCATAGTTACATTTCCCAGATTTCTAAAGTGCAACTAATTCATTCTCAAGTGCAATGGATTAAAAGTTGTTAGCTTCTTGTTTGTCTTATAATGACATCATAGCCAAAGAAGGAATATAAATCAGAATATCTTCATCCTGAAGAAGGCGATATTCTGAAACACAGTGGGCATGTGGTATTTTCAGATAAAGAGCTCTGCTTTGAGTCTTTGGAGTTCAGTACACATGGCTTTTAAACTGTGATTAAACCTGGGAAAAACCTGCTTTGGTGATACATATTGCATGACGTCGCCTCCGACGTGTAACTGCTGCATCCCTGAAGCACGGTTAGGGCATCCCTTTTAGTTGAATAGGGAACTCTCAATGAACTCACAACCACGCTAGTCCCCAGGTGCAAAATATTGCTGGGGTTGTTGCATTATTGACAGTCACATAGTGTCATTGTATCCTCCTCTCCCCCTGTGCCCTCTCTCTCACACTATTCCTAAGCAGCCCAATTACCTTTGTTTTTTTCCTATTTCTTTTCTTAAGGGGAAAAAACCCTTCAGTCACAGTAGCAGAGCCCTGGAATTGTGCAAAACAGTGAAAATTAAAAAAAAAAATAGAATCATAGAATTGTAGAGTTGGAAGAGACCACAAGGGCCATCCAGTCCAAACCCCTGCCATGCAGGAACTCTCAATCAAAACATACCTGACAGATGGCCATCCAGCCTCTGTTTAAAGGCCTCTAAGGAAGGAGACTCCACCACTCTCCAAGGGAGTGTGTTCCACTGTCAAACAGCCCTTACTGTTAGGAAGTTCCTCCTAATGTTGAGGTGGAATCTCTTTTCCTGTTGCTTGCATCCATTGTTCCGGGTTGTGTTCTCTGGAGCAGCAGAAAACAAGCTTGTTCCCTCTTCAATATGACATCCCTTCAAATATTTAAACAGGGCTATCATATCACTTCTTAACCTTCTCTTCTCCAGGCTAAACATCCCCAGCGCTACCTAAGTCATAGGGCAGGGAGGTGGGATTAAGGGGAGCTCAGGAAGAGAACACAGTGGTAGCAGTTGCTGAGTTGTCAAGATAGGTTCTGATGCAGTGAATACAAATGGGCATACTCAGTATTCATTGAGAAGCATGATTGTGGTGAAAACTGGGCTTGTGGTAAAGCCCTTTGCATCCCTGTCCCAGCTTTATTTATTTATTTAAATCCAGACCTATTTATACTGCCTTTTCCTTTTACTGCCATAACTAGAGATTTATCAATGACTGGCCTGGAACTGTGTGTGTATTAACTAAATAAATCACATGCTCTCAGCTTCAGAGGATGACAGTGGCAAAACTCTGAACAAATCTTGCCAAGATAGGTTTGCCTTATGGTCACCATAAGTTGGAAATGACTTGAAGGCGCATGACAAGAACAAATGACTGACACCTTACCTTGTTAGCGTGACAGTATAATTTAATATTTTTCATTCCCAAATGTGATTTACATACTGAAGCTTGTACAGTTGGTCCCCCATATCTATGGATTCTGCATCCATGCATTCAACCAATTTTTTTCATGTCTCCTCCTCTTCATTTCTCTCTACATACATTGTGGTATTCACAGTATGTTCATTATCAAAAGATCAAGGTCAAGGGCAGAGAGGACTTGCAGTCACAGATGTCTCTCTTTGAGTTTTGTTGTAATGCTGTTTGTTTTCTTTTTCTGGATGATTTTTGAAGCACCTGTGATAGTAAATTCAGAGACTGAGAAGAAAATGGGAAAACCCAAAAGTAATAAAGCCTATTTTTGTTTTTGGAAGATGCTCAGGAGAGTCTCTTCTGCAACATGGCTTTGGCTGACACAGGACTGTTACAGACAGGCCACAGAATCTCAGTCTTGCTCCTTGCCTGCTTCAGAGTCCTCGTTCCTCTGTAGTATGTAAAAGCAGCTAGTCTACATTTAGAAATACATGAAATCATAAAATCATGGCTTGAAAAATGAAACTGCTTAACAAAGTTTAATGAAGGAAAAATAATATGCAATTAGTCTTAAATCCCATCCCATTTTTCTAGCGTTTTCTGAAAATTAGTGTTTTCTGTACCTACTTTGTATTTCAGAGGGGACTACGTTCAGAAAGTGCTTTAAAGGCTTTTACTATTTTGGTTATTTCCTCTGTTTTCATTTTTAACTGGTTACTTGCTCTCTTAAGATAGCAAAACTGACATACTGGATTTCATGCCATCTTCTAAAGCTGGTTTTACTCCTTTCCTATGGCACCTGAAAGGTTGTGCTGGAAATAAAAGCAAGGTGATATTGCTAACCCTCCAAATCCATGACCAGACTCAATAAAGATAGAACCTCAAGGATCCATACCTTTATTGGCCAGCCAAAATGCTCAATGTGCTTGTTGCAAGGTTTAGAAGCTCCATGGGCTTCTTTATCAGACAGGATGTTACAAACTACAGGAGAAAAAACCCGAATGGAGATGTTAGTCAGATGTTTGCATGTTGTTCGAGTCTTTAGTAAAGATGTTATGATAGGGAGGATATTTTTTTCAGGCAGGCTCCTCCTCCTTCTGGCCGTGCAGCAATAGGGAGATTTTCAAAGTCCAGGAAATTTAAAATCCATTTGCATCTCAACAGGGACCTCTCTTTAGCAATCCAATATGTCTCCATTCCAGTGAGGTCAAAGGCCTCTTTGTAGGCAGAGAACAATGGATTCCTCAAGAAGTCTCCATGTTTTTGCATCAGGAACATTTTGGTAATGTAGAGGTAAAACATGCAAATTCAGTCTAAATTTAAGAAGAAAAAATTGTTTTACCTTGGTTAAAGTCTCAGTCCACAGGCTGTATTGTTGCAGCTACAATATAGTATCTCACAATACAGAAAACACTCAGGGGTAGCTGTGTTGGCCATTTAACAAATACAAACAAAAATCCATAAGTGATACCTTTATTGGCCAATCGAAATGCACAATACTGTATACTTGTTTGCAAGCTTTTGAAGCTCCATTGGCTTCTTCATCACCTCAAGGGTGTCATTCTTTTTTAGAGCCTATATATATATATATATATACATACATACAGTATATATATATATATATATATATGATTCCACTTCCTTGAACTTGAACAAAAAGTTCCCACTCTCCTGAGCTGTTTCAGAGAAAGTCAGTATAAATCTGAGAGCACATTTCAAGAGCACGTAGTATGGCATCCTAATTGGAAAGGAAGAAGGTTCAGTTCTGCTCAGGTCTTGGTTGCGAGGCTGTTTTTTGCTTTGAGTTCCATGATGGATGAAAGAAAGGCTATAAATATAACAAGAAGAGAAACAAACAAGCTTATGTTGACTTCACACCTCTTCTGTGCCCATGGCAGCGCCTTGCTTGTGAATTTTTGTCTGATTTTATGGGCATAAGAAGAAAATGAAATTCTGCATGCTAATTATACTTCTTGAAGGTTCTGAATTGTGCAGCCTGTTTATAGTAAGGTTATAATTGCTACAGAAACAAAAAGAATATTTGTTTCAAGTGTAGCAAGGGGTTGGTCACAAACTGACTTCAGTTCTATTTTCAGATAGATGGTGGTTCCATATAAAAAAATTATAGACTAGTTATTTTCCAGTTTACTGCCTTGTGGGTTCCTTTTCCAATGGATTTGGATGCTAAGGAAACCCTATATTTCTGCTACACAATCTATGTATAAACCTCCAACTTTTCAGATTTAAAATAGGGACATAGATGTGAATGTGTAAGGAGTATGGCAGTCAATCCAAGGGAACAGTGGAGTATAAACGTTATTAATGAAATCTTTATGTTTATATATTGTATGAAGGGAAGCCCCAAATTAGTTAATTTTATACACACACACGCACGCGCACACACACACACGCATGACACATACTTATGTAGAGGGATCTTGTAGACTTTGAGACTAACTGAAAGAAGTTGGCAGCGTGAACTTTCATAGACTTTAGTCTGCTTGCTCAAGCATTTGAGGAAGTAGATTGAAATCTATGAAAGCTCATGCTGCCAACTTCTTTCTTTTGGTTAGTCTCGAAGGTGCTACAAGATCTCTCTACATAAGTATGTGTCATGCGTAAACACAACAAATGTATGAAAAATCCTGAACAATCTGTTATCTTACAGAAACAGCTTACTCCACATGATCCCACTCATTCTCGTTCACACACACTCTTCCTGAAGACCTTTGGGTGTAACTACTTGGAACTACAGTAGAGCTTTATATTTTCCTCCATCCCAATAACAATCTTCAAGAGCAAAGTTGGAGTTGACAGGCTGGTTTTACTAATGGTTGCACTTACTATTGCTAGGACTGGAATAAAGCTATTCAATACAACAGCCTGCCAGTGCAAAGCTGGATTAACATGTGTCTGCCAAACCAGCTTTGCTTTTGCAGATTGTTGAGTAGTTTTAATGCCAACAGTATGGAGCAGAATTGATGGGTTGGGAAGGAGGTTAAAAACATAATTCAGCTTTGCTCCTGAAGACTGCTTTTGTTTTGCCCCCATTCCAGCAATATTGAGGGAAGGGAAATCAAGACAAAAATAGAGGCTAGGAAGGAGATTGGAGAGAAGGGAAGGGGGGGGGGGGGGGAAGTGAAGAAAACCAGGAGCTTGTAGGAAAATGGGTAATGACCATAAAGACTGGAAACAGATTGGAATGGAAGGGGAGAGAAGGTGCATGAAGGAGAGACAGCAGCTCTGTGTAAGAGCTCCCACAGGTGTACTTTCTCCACACCTAGACTAGAATCATAGCATTGGAAGGAGCTTTAGAGGCCATTGAGTCCAATTTCCCATAAGATGCAGGAAATACAGCTACAGCATCCCTAGCAGTTAGCTGTCTAGCCTCTTTTTGAAGACGTCCAGAGAAAAAGACTCCACCACCTCCCTAAATAAATGATTCATTGTCAGATTGTTCTTACTATCAGGAAATTGCTTCTAGTGTTCAGTTGAAATCTATCCCCCTTTAACGTAAAATGATTACATCTGGTCCTACGCTCTGGGGCAGCAGAGAACAAACATATTCCTTCCTCTCAGAGACAGCCCTTTAGATATTTAAAGAGAGCAATTATATAATCTCTTTTCACCAGGCTGGACATGCCCAACTCCCTCAGCCTTTCCTCACATATTTTGTTCTCTATACCTCTTGTCATCCTTGTTGCCCTTAAACTTGCTCTGACTTATCTATATCCCTAAAATTGAGTATCCAGAACTAGACCTCAGACTTCTTGCGCCCCACTTTTTTAAAAGAGATGTGTGGGCCCAGTATCCTCACCACTATAGCATCTTTGTGAGCAAACCAGCGTGATCTTGACTGTTAGTTCTTCCACTTACATCTCCTTTAACAGAGACTAAATACACTCAGCCCCCTCACTTCTTAAAGAATACATGATGCAAAAACCAAACAAAACCAGAATACTTTTTGTAGGAGCAAGACACCTTTCTGGTCAATCTGATTTTTCAGGGACAAGTATGTTACAGAAGAGATCAGGATTTCCCAAGAATGTAAAGTCAGTATTTTGGAAGCTGCTGAGCTTACTATTTTGTAGTATGAACTAATAGTGCACCCAACCTAGAACATCATCTGTCTTCTGTGGCTGGACATGGAAGGAAATCAACAGTACAGAGCAAATGATACATGGGAAGAAATTGGCTGTAGTTAACTGATGTTCTCACAGAGGAATTGAATGTAAAACTTTGAAGATCCACTGGGGTTCCACAGATCAGAGTCTGAAGAATACCATTCCATGCAAAGGCTTTTCATTGCTCCTTTAAGATAAATGATGGTTATTTTAAAATGGATCTGGTGTTGTGGAATGTCTTTGGCAATTTAAGGTTGAGAAATTGAAGAAGCAGAATGAAGAAGTGGGGAAAGCAACTTTTCTGTATTAATAAAATCAAAACAAGATATTTCTCCTTAAGCTCTTCTTAGCGAGAACACTGCAGTGTGTTTATTTCATGTGACCATGAGAACAGGCAGACTTTTCTTGGTGTGGCTGGAAAGTTGCATCTTTTCTGACTGGAATGTTTTCTCCTTGTTTGCTGATAGGTTCCCTTACGTAATGATACTTTTCTGAGACTGTAGGTTTAAACAGAAAAAAACTATTGTATATTCTGGAATTGTTATGGCTATATTTTACTTGTGTGATAATGAAAATGCATTCGCTCAAGTACTTTTCTTTGGTGGTTCATAAATTTTTTGCATAATTTGTGGTGTCAAAGTGAAATATTTAGGTCATTTTTGAGCATTAAAATTCTTTTAATTTGGACATTTGCTGAGGATACTAACAGCTGGTCCCCTCACTCCAATCAAATAATGGTTAATCTAAGCAGGAAATGGAATACATTTCAGGGATGGGAAACACTTACTAGTATCAGAGCTCTCATTATGTTATCCAGTCAAATATATGAAAATAATACAACACCATTGGAAAGAATCATCAAAAAGATGATAAATGAAGACAAAAGTATCATTGGGCTTATATATAGAGTGATATTATTAGAGTATCAGTTTAAAATCATAGATATTTTGAATGGAGTTCGGGAAAGAGATTTAAATTTAACAGGGGAAGATATACAAGTGTGGATACAAGGAGTTAAGAGAAATAAGCATACTAGAATAAGAGCATACTAGAATAGAATTAATAGAGCGATGGTACAGGACTCCTTCTCAAGTAGCACATTTTAATAAAAAATATCAGCTAAATGTTGGCACTGCGGTGGGTCCAAGGGTTTCTACATAAAAATGTGGTGGGATTGTCCATGTGTTCAGAGGTTTTGGAGTGAAGTGTTAAAAGAGATGAATAAAATTATAGGTAAGGATGTTCATTTAAATAAAGAGAAGTGTATAACATTAAATTTGAAGAAAAAGGAATGAATAATAATGAAGAGAAAGCTGTAAAGTATATATTAAAAACAACGCAGGCGGCAATATTATCAGGATGGAAATATAGTAAAAATTGGAACTTGTCCAAAGTAGGCAAGTATTTGGCAGATAATTTGCTGTTTGATATTATTAGGGATAGAAGATTGAAATATACTGGAGAAAGGAAGGTGGCAGCTTCGAACTTGGGCTGGGAAATTCTGCTTTAGGAGGTTAAAGGGAATGTGGAGTACAAGGAAATCAATAATGTAATTAAATCATATCCCACATATTAAATGTAAGTTACTAATTGTTAATAGTTTACCAATTCTATACTCTTATCAAGCTGTATGGTAGTGGGGAAGGGGGCTTATGCAACACTGTTTGTATATATGTAAAAATAATTAAATAAACATTTAAAAAAAAAAAGTCATCCAGGGAGATCTAATCTAGCATACATCTAATGGAGGAGTGAGGAAATCACAGTCCATCAGCTATGTGTCACCCCCCACCTTTGGGACCTCTTAAGCATCCTGCAAATTCTGAGAGCTTCTCAACCCTCCCAGTAAAAAAATTAAATAAAAATTGATGATATTTTTGAGATGTTTGATCACCAAATGCTTGAACCCCCTTGTATTCTTATTTTTGTCAGATACCTTCTACAAATGACAAGAGAAAGATTCATGATAATCACTTTTGTTTACCATTTTGAGAGGGATTCTAGAATCATACAATCGTAGAGTAGGAAGAGACCGCAAAGGCCATCCAGTCTAACCCCCTGCCATGCAGGAACTCTGAATCAAAGCACCCCTGACAGATGGTCATCAAGCCTCTGTTTAAAGACCTTCAGGGAAGGAGACTTCACTACACTCCGAGGGATTGTGTACCACTGTCTGAAGAAAAACAAATATTTTGGTGCGCTGGCTGGGGTCGGTGGAGATTGGCCCCTATGCAGTTGCCTATTCCTGTCTGTTGTATGTCCAAAATTATTAAGTTACTGAAGTGAATATGAACAGTACCTATTACGTTGTTATCTCTGTATTTTATGGCACAAACCAGATAATAAAATAAAGAAAACTATAAGTTATATCTTGCCTTTTGTTACCGCAATCAAAGTGGCTTACAACCTTTTAAAAATACAACAATATACAGTATACAATTTCCGCCCCTGCAGATGATTCTGCTGAGATTGTAAGCTTGTGCTGGAGTTTTTAGCATCTGCTTTGTAATGAAGCATATGGAGTTCAAGATGCTACAATTCAATTGTTCATGCACATGAGGGATGCCAAGGGATATATTTCATTGGCGCCAGAGCAATGTTACCTAAGGGCTTTATTTTGAGGAGGGGAGAGCAGAGATATAAGATAATAGTGGCCTTGAGTTCAGTCCTATGGACTGTCTATGGGCCTCAAAGAAGGATAATGAAATTTTAGCTAGAAAAATGTGTCCCTTTTCTCCTCCCTAGATTTTTTGTTGTTGATCTTTCTGGAATTGTTTAACTTCCATGAATTCCACATTCACTTTGTATTTTACTTTGACTTCCACTTTGTTGCAACACTGCCTCATTCTTACCACATTGGATGCTATTGCTGTAGCTGTTCGGGCTCTGTAGCTGAGCTCCCAAAGGTAATTTCAGCAACCTTAACCAGCTTTTTTTAAAACCAAATTCATAAGCAATTTGATTGTAAAAGGTCATCTGAACAAGACTTAGCAGCTGTTGATTATTGCAAAGTTGTTCTATTATGTTCAGAACCCCCCCCCCCAAGAGAATCACCTGCTTTTTAATCTGCTTCTAGTAAACTTGCCACTGCAAACCCTGGGAAGCATTCTGTAAATTCAAGGCATAATTAATACCTTAAAACTGTTCTGGCTTCTTTGGATCAAGGTCTGCAGAAGTACAGACCTCTGTTGTTCTCTGGAAAGCTGCAGTTCACTTCCTGGGAAATCATGATCTTGTAGGTGAAGTTTGATGTAAGTCATTCAAGTACAGCAACAGACGATGAAGCAGTTCTCTGGAGGGAATGAATTGCTATCAATACATGGCAGGAGAAAGTCCAGCCTTACTCATAGCAGCTTTCAAAAGGTAACCCAAGATGTTGCCTCCTATCAGCTATACATAAATTAGTAGACCTTGTGGAAAACAAAATTAGGGACTTGAAATCAGAAAATATAGTATTCTTTTTTTGACAATTTGATGATACATTGGAAGACTCTACGTCATTTCAGCTTCTTTTCTACATCTTTGTTAGACATGTGACTGCCATGTATATGATGATTTGTTCTCTTTTTATGAGTGAACATACTAATGGATGTTCTTGAGGATCAAAGGCTGAAAGTATTTGCTCTTGAACTGTCCCAATAGCATTAATGGAATAGTCAGAGTTGAGTACAGTAGTTTAAGGGACAGAACTGGGCTTTGTTCTCCATATTACATGTGTAAAAGCTTGTATGGAATCTATGGAGTCTTGTCTTAAGGAAAACCTAGGCAATTTTAGGACAAAATATTCCATGTAATTTGACTCAGAAAACTAAGTCTAAAATGAACTTTGAGCCTATATTCAGCTCATTGTCTTGAGAATGATAGAAGAATGATAGAAGTTAATGTTTTGGTCATCAAACAGTGTATGAAGAGAATATTACTTTAGTTTAAATTATTTTATCTTAGAAGCTTGCTGAAGTCCTGCAGTATTTATAGTTTCATCTCCATGCCTTTGTTCTCTCTTGTGGTGTTAGGTTCGTCAGCCTATTGATTGCACTAAGGATAGAATTAATCATGGGGAGGAAGCTGGACTTATCTAGCTTGACTGATGATGAAGCTGAACATGTCCTTCAGGTAGTCCAACGAGATTTCACCCTCCGCAAGAAAGAAGAAGATAGACTGAGGTAAGACCTGTGGAATATATAGAGATTTTGATGGATGCATTTCATATTGTTACTGTCTATAGTTTGTAAATACATGTGATTATCTAGGCATCAGGTAATTTTTCTGTCTTTGACAATAAGGACAGTCACATTCTTGTGGGCTTTGGTACTGACTAAAACACTGAATCTTAATGCTTTCTGAAATCTAGTATATGAATATGGATGCAGTGAAAATCAGTAGTCTACGGTGTACTTATACACACACACACACACACACACAAAATAATAATACAAATCACAGTAGATACTAACAAATCTATCACTGAGCCATAGACTTTTTTTGTAAATGTAATAGCTCCTCCATATTTTCTGCAGGGCCCATGAATCTCTTTTGTGATAGTTCAGAACATGGGTGCACACATTGAGAGAGAGAGGTTGCTGGTTTTCACTAAGCTTTCCTAACTGACATTTAAATTACTTTCTTTATCTAGCTGTGTTATGTCAATATGCACTGAATTGCTAGAAGACTGTAATGTTTGCAGCACTGATGGTAACATACAGACTTTAAAATATTATTATGCAGTCTTTGCAAATGGTGTGTGTGTGTGTAAATATAAATGCTGTACCTGTTCAATATGCTAGCACTCAATTCTTAGCCCCCAGAAAAATCATTGGGTTGTATTTGTTTCCTTTATTTGTTAAGTGCCAATGTAGGGCAGAAATAAGACAGTCTTGAAAATGGCAGTATAGGATCCTCTTCAGATTTTGTTGCTATTTTATTGTCTTTCATGGAACTGTATAAATGTTTATTATGTCTAGAGAATACAGTATATTTTGCTTTGTGTTTTTTTTCTTTTTATATAACACTGCCTATGTTATGAAATGATATAGTAGAACAGGGTGCCCAGAACTGTTGTTAAAAGGAACTGCTGTTGCAGATGGGATAATAGGTTGATACAGGCTCTTGATTTTCAAATTGTGAGGATGCTGCAGTATGAATATGAGTGGATGAACTCTGGATCAAGGACTGGCAGCATCAATCAGCTCTCAAACCCACCCCAACTGTTTATGAATATGCTTATTTATTTATTTTTATTCAAGGCAGTTTCTAATTTGGAAGAATGGTGTGTAATAGCACTGAATGTTTATCAAGTTGTCTGCCACGCCAAAGGCTACAGAATTGCCATTTTAAAAAAAAAGCATATTTGTCTCTTACATGTAAAATGTAAGATTGTTCACATCCTTTTATGGCATTTCATAAATTATCTATAAATGATGTGGGAGTAGAAGGATCAGAAGGAATTGCATGAAATTCATAAATTGACTCATTCCTCCATCAAAAGCATATTAAACTATGCTTGAGACACACAGGGAATTTGTGGGCTATGTGTAGCTGTATTTTTTCCCCATTTTGAGTGGAAAGATAATTGAAGGATGTTCAGAAAGTATATGGAGCCTGATCCACTAAGATCCCAAGATAAGCAAGATTCAGTGTGCCAAGATGACAGTTTATTGATTATATACAGGTAATAAGTGGGTGCAGAAGCAAGAATGATGCAAAGAAAGTTATCACATGTTCCTTTAGCAAATGAAAGCAGAGGCAACTGAGTGTTTGTCTCTGGGACCATAGAGTTCCATAGAGAAGAGAAAGGAATTCATCCTGAGTGCAGGTATTACTGTATATATCCGGTCATTTCCCATATCATACAAGTTATTCTGATGCTTACAGATGGAGAGAGAGATCTCTCACCCCTTATAAAATAACCCTATGCTGCCCAACAAAAAAAGGGGGAAAACCAGTTGCCAGTTGTTATATTAGATAATGATCAAGAATTATCAGAAGGAGGCTAGTATGGGTAGCAGCTAAAGGAATGATTATATATGAGCTACTCTCAGTTGGTACAGCTTATGAGGTCCCTAAGGGTAAATGACAACTAGAAAGGACTGGCTATACTAAACTATACTCTAGTCATTATATGGGGCAAACTGCTCTCTATGCTCCAAATCATCCTTTTGGTGTCACATCTACTACAAGGGGCCAGTTTATATGAAATCCAGGATGGTATAGGAGGTAGAGTTTTGGACTGAGATGTGAAAGATCCAAATCCCCACTCAGCCTGAAGTCTTGCTGTGTGATTTTTAAGCCAATTACTGTACCTTTGCTTAACAAAAGGCTGTTGTGAGGGTAAATGGGGGGGCATTATGTATGCCATCCTGGTCTTCTTGGGGGAAGGGCAGAATAAAACTGTAATACATAATCATATGAAAGTTGTTTTAAATTACTGTACTGAATCTTTAACAAATTTGGATGTTTACAAGACTGTAATCTGTGACTAAACCACTGTCTGGCAGTGACAAATATTTCTTGTTGCTGTAAATGACCTCATAACACTTTCATTGCATAATATAGCATAATGGGCACTGACATAATATAAAAAGCCCAATGGCAGGTTAATGGTTATAAAGAACAAGATGGCTCCAGAAATATATAGCCGCCCCTCTTAACTCGCGGATCTCAGATCCATGCCTTGAATATCCATGGAGGGACGACATCCGCTATTTTCTGTCATATGCACCCAGGCTGCACACATGGGGGCTTGCCCCATTCAGGCCTATGAGGCTTGAATATGCACAAGCCTCTATTTTTGCGGGAGAGTCCGGAACGGATCCCCGTGAAAACAGAGGGCCAACTGTATTAGCAATCAGATTAAAATATGTGATGTATAATTGTTAGATCACATCTTTCTGGGATTAAAGATGCAATGATGAGAGAGAAACAGTACCCAGCTCTGATGGTTATATTTTGCATCTGTGCATAAGATTCTTCCTTAAAATAGACTTCTTGATGTTCTATACAGTTTCTCTGGTACATAAAATACCAATATTTTTTCAGCTCATTTTGTATTTTAGTGTTTTTGTGGCTTAATTTTACATCAGTTAGTTCCCATTGGCTCTGTAATTAATCAGAATGGAGACTGCAGTTCACAAATTACAAGATTATGACTTGGAAGGGCAGCTATGAACAAACTAGACAACATCCTTAAGTGTAACAATGTATCATTGAATATTAAAGTCTGAATGGTTCATACTATCGTAGTTCCAATTCCTATGAAAGGTGGACAGTGAAGAAGGCTGATAGGAATAAAATCAAATCATTTCAAATTTGATGCTGTTGAAGAGTTCTACAGATAGTGTGGACTGATAAGACAAATGAGACCTAGATCCAGTCAAGTCTGAACTCCCCCTAGAAGCCAAGATTACTAAACTGAGACTGTCATACTTGGACAGATCATTCGAAGACATGACTCTCTAGAAAAGAATGATGCTTGGTAATGCAGAAGGCAGTAGAAAAAGAGGAAGCCTGCATTCCAGATTGATAGACTCAGTAAAAGAAACCACAGACCTGAATATGCAAGAGGTTGATGATAGGGTGTCTTGGAAGTCTTAGGGTCAAAATAGGTTGAAGCTGACTTGATGGCAGTTAACAAAAACAAAATTCCCCTACAGAATTCTTCCCTTATTCAAAAGCCCCAGTGTTGTGGAAAAAAGAAGGAAGGGGAAAAGAGAATGTAGCAGCACTTTAAGACTAGATGGTTTTTATTTTTGAATGAACTTTAATGGAAATAAGCCCACTTCTTCAGATGGTTGTAGAGTGATAAATGTTCAGGTGGAAAGCATATATACACAGTTGTGGGAGTGGGACTGAATGTAAGAGAATCCTGAAGGATGCAAATCATGATCCTTGCCATCAGTTTTCAAAAATACAGGTTTTTCAGATCTTTACAGTGATCAATTAGTGTTGCTGTGTGAAAGCAATACATCTGTTTTCCAAAAGTCAGTTCCTCGGGTAAGAAGATTTCTCTCGTTATAGCAGTGAGGACTCTTGTTAATATATGTAATACACCATGAAGCCATTTTCTTTGTTCATACCTCTGTTAATGGATTGGAATTTGTAAATATAATTCAATTCATCTGTTTCTCCTTCTAGTCTTCCTTTCTAATTTCCTTGTTAAAGGGCTGCAGTCTTTATATTTATTTACTTACTGTATTTATACCCCACTCCTCAGCCAGAAAGGCTCTCAGAGCGGCTTACAGATAGTTAATTAGACATTTCTCTACCCTCAGGCTTACAATCTAAAAAAGACATGACACAAAAGGAGAAAGGAATGGCAGTGGGAAGGGGAATAAGTGCAGCGGTTCTTCTTTCTCTCCGAGGTCTGGACCATGGCAGATGGACTAGAGGGAGGGCTCACCTTCTTGCTTTAGGCTGATGAAGCTGGCCAGTCTTTCTCTTCCTCTGAGGCCAGATGATATCAGATGGCAGAGAGGGAGGGCTTGTCTTCTTACTTTAGGCCAGGCCTGGTGGGGCTGTATGGCCTTTATCTCCCTCTGAGGCTGGATGAATATCACATGCTGTATGTCCAGGAAGGCTGAATTTTTCTGCAACTGATTTTGGGGTATTGCCATTTTTAATGTCAGTTTTGTGTCCATTTATTCTCTTGCATATAGACTATCGTGTTTGACCATTGTTGAGTAAAGAATGACATTGATGGTAAAGGATGCCATATATCACATTGAAGGAAGAACAAGTAAATGTACCCTTGATGTTGTGAGTGGCCCCTATAATATTGTTCCCAGAGTAGATGCAGGGACAAAGTTGGCATTTGGATTTGTGGCAGGGGCTTGTCCCTGTATTGCTCTCCCATGGTCCCATTCACACTACGAAACTAACCCAGTATGAAACTGGGGCTCCTTGATGACCTTTTAGCACTCACTTATCAGCCTGTTTGATGTTTAACCCACTGCTCAAAATGTGCTTCTGACTTCTGTAAATTCAATGGTCTCCTAGGAGAAGCAATGATCCTGGGCATGAGTGGACAATCTCATGCTATTTACCTTATCTGGAGATAATAAATAATAATAAAATTTTTATTTTTATACCGCCCTTCCATAGATCAGGGCAGTTCACAGCAAATATCAATAAAACACAACATATACATTCAGGTTAAAACAATTACACAGCAGCAAAATAAAACAGAATAAAACCCCCGTTAGCCAGTCCTCTTTGCCACAGAAGAGGAAGGGAGGCCCACTGGACTTTGGTCAGGGAATGCCATCTGAAATAGAAAGGTTTTTAGGTCCTTTCTAAATTGGGTCAGGGAGGTGGCCGAGCGGAGCTCTGTGGGCAGCATGTTCCAAAGGGCCGGGGCGGCGATGGAAAAAGTCTTCCTCGTGGTAGAGGTCAACCTAGCCCCTGGCACCCTAAGTAATTGCTGCCCAGATGTTCTGAGGGTGCGGGACAGAATGTACGGGGAGAGGCGGTCCTTCAGGTATCCTGGGCCCAAGCCATTTAGGGCTTTATAGGTCATTACCAACACCTTATATTGTGCCCGGAAGCGAATAGGCAGCCAATGCAAGTCTTTAAGCATCGGTGTAATATGGCTGGCCCTGGAAGTTCCAGTGACCAGCCTGGCTGCCATATTCTGTACCATTTGTAGCTTCCGGGTTTGGTATAAGGGTTGCCCCATGTAGAGTGCGTTGCAGAAATCCAATCTCGAGGTTACCAGAGCATGTACTACCGTTTCAAGGTCCCTCTGGGCCAGGTATGGGCACAGCTGGCGAATGAGCCGAAGCTGATAACAGGTGTTCTTGACCGTCGCATTCACCTGAGCAGTCAGGTGAAGCGACGAGTCAAGAAGCACCCCCAGACTGTGCACGGAGTCCTTCACAGGGAGCGTGACCCCATTCAGGACAAGTGGAACTACCGCCATTCCTGGACCAGGGGAACCTATCACCAGTACCTCCGTTTTCTCTGGATTCAATTTGAGTCGGTTTTCCCTCATCCAGCCCATTACTGACTCCAGGCACGCCACGAGAGGAGAGACGCCATCCTCAGTCACTGCATCAGTCGGAGACATAGAGAAGACTATTTGGGTGTCATCAGCGTTCTGATCTCTAGTTATCTGTTAATTAGCCAACTATTCTGTGGTTTAGCTTCCGCCGTCTCAAAGTCCTAAGTATAGAGGTCAAAACCGCCATGGTCTTCACCTGGTATTCTGAGTTTGGGGGTTTGTAAGCTGTGCAGGTGTCTCAAACAGCTGCCACTCCCTGGAAATCTGATGTGAAGAAATGGCTTTGTCTGTCTGTTAACCTGTTCTCCCACATCTTTGTTTGCTTTTTATATTTGTAAATAATTTAATAATTGCGCTGGAACATCTCAACACTCAGAGTTATTGGGGGAATGTTGTGAGATGTATTTGGCTATGTTGCTGACAAAATTAATTTTGATAACCTGTCTCCAATACATTTGTTGACTTTGACAAGATATTAGATAACCTTTGGAGAACATGTACCGGACTGTACTCAGTTCTGTATCATGCAGCACTTTGTGTATGTAAAAGATGACAAATATTTAGGCTGGGTTCTCATGATGTTGTGGAGCTGGAGAGTGGTGTAATTACCCTCATTAGATGGTTCCAAAGAGAGACTGAATGTTCATCTCTCAGATGTTTTGGCCATGGCCTGTTTCATTGGCGGGGACTGGACTGGATGGCAGAGCCCCTCCCAACTTCATAGTTACATGGTTCTAGAAACAACGTTCACATGGCTTGGTCCATCACCATAGTACTGTTTCATGTAAACAGAAGCCCCATCAAGAGGAACATTAAAAGCTTACTTCTTATATTACCCTTCTAATGCACCCATACAGTAGTGTAAGAACGGACTGCTTCTGATCTGGTCCACATAAGTCCTCTTTATGGATATAGAGAGTGGGTTTAAAACAGTGGCCATTAAAAATTGTTCCCACACTGCACCTGTAACATGAATCCACTTCCCACCTGCATTAGTCAGTAAAACTACAAAGTAGATATAAAACCTTTTGCATAGTGATTTCCATAGCCTCATATGCTCTCTTTCTTGGAGCAGCCTGTCATTTAAAAGCTTTCAAATTCTTCAGCTTCCTAAAGCAAATGTAGTGAGAAGAAAGAGAGAGCATGTGCGGTTCTTTTGCATGCTTTTGAGGTCAATAAATTTGAAATAAAGCTGTTCTTGAGGAATATATAAACCTTTTCCATGTAATCGATGGATGAAAATACAGTTCACCTCTCTTTTTTGCAGGGGATCTGTTCCGGACCCCCTCACAACAATGGACCCCCTCACAAAAATGGAGGTTCGCATATATTCAAGCCCCATTGGTTTGAATATAGGCGCAGGCATGTGGGCTTGGGAGTGCACAGGTGTGTGTCCCATTCATTCACTCTCTGTTCATCCCTCGTGCATAAGTGAGGGGTGCGAGTTCGAAGACCACGGGAACGGAGGGAGAACTGTAATACATTTATAGACTGTTACAGTTATCTCAAGTTTTTAATTTTGGTAATATCCTAATCCTTACATGAAGGATTAGAAAATACATGCTATGAGTTGAGATAGTTCTACCAAAAAAACTATCAATAATTACAAAAATACACAAGGCTGAAAGTGAAGTGACCCTCTGATACACTCTTCTGTAACAGACTACAATTTATAGGGCCCATTCACACTTACTATTTTGTACTGAGGGGATCCAGGGTCTCCTTGGTGATACCATCCTGAATTGATCAGGCTCATAGTTTTCACTATGTTTTCCACAATCAAATTTTCTGTTGCCCTTCACACTTAAACAATGGTGGCGGCGGCGGTGGTGGTGAGGGGGGCCAGGAGGAAGAGGAGGAAGAGCAGGAATGTGGCAACTCTGGGTGGGGGTGGGGAAGAGGAGAAGGAGGAGGAAGAGGCAGCAGTGGCGGAACAGTGGCCACACGTTAGTTTTTTGTGGGGATTTCGGGCTATATGGCCATGTTCTAACCCAAAAAACCCACAAAAAATCTATGGATGCCGGCCATGAAAACCTTCAACTTCACAGTGGCCACACTCTTTCAGCCTCAGAGAATAGCTATGGCAAAACCCTTCTGAAAATTTTTTGCTTCCTTTCCAACTTATGACGACCGTAAGGGGAAGCTGTCATGGGATTTTCTTGGCGGGATTTGTTCAGAGTGGGTTTGCCATTGACTTCCCCTGAGGCTGAGAGAATGTGACTTTTCAGTTTTTATCCATGTCTCTTTTACAATCAAAAGCATTCAGATCAGTAGAGAAGGTAGAAAATATTCACAAATATTGATGCAAGTCCACACAAGGCTTTTTATAGTGGAATGGTAGTGGGTTAGCATCAAGAACCAAGGAGCCTTTCCACACTGTAAATATTGCTATTCCTTTTTCCTCCTGGTGAAATCCTAGGTTTTTGCACCAATTTGTCAACCATTTGTCAACCCAAGTCATGGTATTTGGGTGGTTGTTTTTTTTTTTCCCTCCCTAGGGAGAATTATCCCTTTTGAAAGTATCCTGATTTAGGGATCAGATGGGATATTTGGGAAATGCTGAAGGTGAGTACCCAAGCTTTAACTCAGCCTCCCACACACACTTTAATTGGGGAGAGGGAAGCAAATACAGTGTACTCCACTAGCTTCTTCATCAGGCAACTGTGTTAAAAATGATACTGGAATAAAAATGGCAATGTTAGTCATAGCCCTGCTTTTGGTCAAGATGTTTAGTTGTTGTCCTCAGTTCAGATGTTACGGAAGGATATTCATGCAGGTGGGCCATGTGAGTGTTCAGTGATCCAGTGTAAGACACAAATATTAAATTCCTTTTGCAACACAAAAAGCTACTGCCTTTGAGATTCAGTTTGTCTCAAATCTTTTGTGAGGCCACAAACCCCCTTGTTAGGAAAAGAACACTGAATTTCTCAGGAAGCCTCAGGAAGAGTTTTAGGTGTTGTTAAGGTAAAACATTCCAATGCAGTCTCAGTTTAAAAGAAAAAGATGTTTTTCCTTTGTTCAAGGTAAAAGCCTGAAATAGTAAAGTCCCATTTCATTGGCTCTCTTTAGAATTCCCCAGTTGTCAGCTAAAATGCAGGATCTTTCTTTGTTCAGAAAACTTATCCTATAGCCATTTTGGCCATATAACAAAGTACAATATCATCCAAAATCTATACAACAGTTATACTTTTCGTTGGGTCAACCAAAATGCACATTATATGTGTTGCGAGCTTTGAAACTCCACTAGCTTCTTCATCGGGCAAAAGTGTTAAAAATGATATGCTATTGATGTGGTTGAATTCTGTTCTGTGACAGGAAGTACAATAATACCTGCCTCTTATCACAAAATAAGATTGGTCAGCTTTTGAGTAATTTTGTGAACTGTCAATAATTCGGGGCTGTACTTTTATTAAAAATGTTTTAGTTGCTGCTAATTCATGCAGTATTTGAGTTGGGAACTTTAGATGTTTCACAGATGACTTGAACTGCACCCACATGCCTCCCATATAATACTGATTTTATGTGCAACTTATAGTAAGAAGCTGGAAGTGTTTCCTTTAACTATTCCTACCAGAATAGGGGTGGGAGTATTCCTGTGGTTCTGTGTCTACCAAATGACTCATTCCTGCACCCATACATAATGCTCTTAATACACAAAGGTGGGCTCAGCAGCTCTCAAAAGAGGGTAGGGAAAATGAAGTTCTAGTTTACTTTGTAATCTAGAACAATGTGTTAGCATTATGGGTGACTTAATGACTTCACTGAAGGGCAGGAAGTGGTGGCTGGTGATTACAGTTGAACATAATTACAATTTTCAGCATAATTTGGTAGCTAATTGTATGCCAACAGTCAAGTGATGCATAAGGATTTGCACATTAAAAACGTATCTGACTTTTTAAAAAGCCATCTGGACCCAATTTCTTCATTCTTCAAATCTAATAGAGATGTTTGCCCATTAGTTTCAAAGCAATAGAACAGATGATTTTGCAGAAAAATTTACTGTGTTCCAAAATTCAGTTTGCAGTGTGACTTGTTGGCATGGTCATTCATCAAATAAACCCCACTTGTGTCAGTAATAGAATTATATTATTACTTGCTGTAAAGTGTTTTCAGAATTATTATTTAATAATAATTAAATAAAGTTATTATTTATGGTTAATGTTTGCCATGGTAACTCGTTGGGTGACCTTTGACAAGTTACACTCTCTCATCCTCTGATGATGGCAATGGCAAGCCCCTACTGAGGAAACTTGCCAAGAAAACTTCATGATAGGGCCACCTTAGGATCCCGAAGTCAGAAACTACTTGAAGGCACACAACAACAACAAATATTTAGAATTATGGATGAACATTGCCAAAAACAATACCTTTGTGGGATTTTGAAGACTAATAGATTTGCTTGGAGGTAAAGCCCACTTCCTCAATGAGCAAGTTAGGAGCAAGTTTCAGCAATACAGATCCAATCTTGATTTACAGTCATCCCTCCATATTTGCGGATTTGATATTTGCGGATTTGATTATTCACGGATTTCATTATGTTCTCTCTAGGACTGTCTAGGTCCTCCAGTGCAACTCTGTGATCAACTTTAACTAAAAGTTGCACTGAAAGACCATTTGTAGCTACTCCAGTGCCATTTTATGGTCAGTGTATGTTGGACATTGACCACAGAGTTGCACTGGAGGACCTAGAGATTCCTACAGAGGTGTCCTCTCAGGTAAAAACTGTGTTTTTGTTATTTGTGGTTTTTCCATATTCACGGGGGTCTTGTTCCCCTAACCCTCGCGAATATGGAGGGACAACTGTAGTCCAAATCAGTTCGCGTCTGATTCAATCCAAACCAGACGCCAAATCTAAACTGAGATTCATATACTGTACCATATTGATGGTCCCCCCCACCTCTCATTGACAGACATTGGAAGACCAAAATGGCTATAACCTTTGGTTTTTTGTAACATACCTGAATTATATTTTGAGACATTATGGACCCTAAAGAGAGGACTCTGTATGCCAAATTGCAGATAGGTGGCTTCAATGTTGGCTTTTTGTTGCTGATATTGTTGCTAAGTACATTTTAAAAATGTGCTCCCTCTCAATTAACAACAGCAGCAACAACAAAAAGATACAGTTGGCCCTTCTTATAAACAGATTTTTTATACATGGCTTCAAGCATCCACAGTTTGAAAATATTCCCAAAAAAGTATAAATTTCAAATATCAAACCTTGATTTTCCATTTTTTATTAGGGACACAATTTTACTATGTCATTATATTTAATTGGACTTGAACATACACAGCTTTTGTTATACATGGGGGTCCTCTGTATAGGGTAATCCTGTAGCAATGAAGTGGACTGGAGTTCCTTTATATCTTTTATGCAGAAACAGACTAAGAACATTTTTTTTTTTAAAAAAGGAATATACTTTGGTTAAGTCTTGCTGATTCATGCCATTTTTGTCCCTGGTGTCTGTCCTCATATTGGGAGCTCCTTTGTACATCTCTAAAAGCAGCTCCAAAATTTAAAGTTGAAGAATTGCATTAAAGGGAAGCCACAAACCTGAGTCTTCACAACCTGAGCAGGACTGTTGATAAAAGGGTGACTTGGAGGTCTCTCATACATAGGGTTGCCATAAGTTGCAGTTGACTTGAAGGCAGTTAACAACAACAGCAGCAACAACAACAACATCCTGGAAAGGCAGGTAGTGATGCTTTACAAAGGTGTCTAGGTAATTGAACAGAGTAGAAACAACACTAAATACATCCTTTGCAAGCAGAAATGGTCCCATTACCTCCCCCTCCACACACACAGCATTCCAGAGATTCAGAACTGAAGTACTGGTGCAGTGTGTAGTACAGCAAAGACAAAATGAGACGGTCAGAATAGATGTTTTTCCCTGAAAGGCAGTAAGCTGGTCAATGGGCAGGCAGAAGTAGTTGGCAAAGGAAATAGCTTGAGCAGATTAAGAAATTGAATAGATCAGTAGAGACCTAAATAAGGTTTTTCAAGGAACTATTCTAGGGTGTCACAGGCCCCTACTTTTGGGCGGCACTAAGCTCCATCCCTTAAAAACACCCACAAGATGTGAAGTACAGTATTGAAAAGTATTTTTTAAAAAGAGGGATATGGAATTAAAGTGGAATGAAAGCGGAATAAAAAGGGGAAGAATGTATAAGTATTTCACATACTTGGAACATTATGCATTGAGTACAAATATATATGTACATTAGGAAAAATAATAGATATGTACTTAAATATTGAATTAAAAACACAGGTATGTACATGTAAATGTATACATAATTATGTAGAAACAATGTAGTGTTTGCATGTCTATTTGAACGTTTGTTTGAAGATCTCTTGAGTTAACCAGGTACTGGTTTGTAAGTCATTGACCTATCCAAATCACAGGATGTCACATAATGGGGATATAAAGAAAAGCCGTAATGTAAAATCAATATTTAATCATGGATATCATCTGTGTGTAGTGCCTGGTCTTCCTGTCCTTACAGCAGGGACATTATTCATTTTTTGAGATGATTAGCACGAATGAAACTATGCAAGAACAATTTCCATGACTTGGAGCTCTGAGGGCCTTCTAAATTTCCATTTCTGTTTCAAAGGTAGTACCCCAGGTCTGGGCGGGCAACAGGATTATCATATCTATCTAGAATATTTCTGGAATTACAAGATAACACTAGCCAGAACCAGATGCAAAAGACACACACTTAGAATTAAAGAACAGGATGTCCCTGAGTACTAAGCTTCAAAATTTGTGTTCAGTTCCAGAACTGAATTCAGTTCAAAAATACTCTCCTAGTTATGTCAACCACTCTCTATCAAACTAATTTAGAGTGAAGTCTTAAGTGGTCAAGATATCCAAGGACTTGCTTGAGCAGATACCAGGCCAGGGTAGGCTAAATTGAAGGCAAACTCTTTCAAGTCTAGAAGTGCTAGAAATTATTTAGGACTGCCGTAGCCTCATCTTAATTCTGTGCTGTTGCTTTATGACTGAGGAGATTCACGTCTTGCATAATAGCTCCTTCCTTATCACATCCCTTTGTTGACTCTTTTGTCACCAGAACTTAGCCAGGAGACTGCTTTGCCAGCAGATACTTGAGATCAACTTTCAGAAGTGGATACTGCCAGCAGAATTGGATTTTGTTAAAACAAGATTATGCCTAATCATAATCCACTACAGCTGTCCCATTTTTAAAGGGAGGGTTAATAATAATAATAATAATAATAATAATAATAATAATAATAATAATAATAATAATTTATACCCCACTGTTCAGCCAAAAGGCTATCAGGGCGGCTTATTTTTTTTTAATTAGACATTGCGCTGGGTTGTGCTGCTAAAGGGAAAAATCTAGTTTTGTTTATATTTTTAATTACCGGTAGTAGGATGTTAAGAAACCTGATTTATTGTGCATTGCTTAGAGATCCAACAATAGATTTGAATCTACTTTCTTTATCTTCAGAGTTATTCTATATTAACCTATCAAGTAAATGGCATAAGAATATAGTATATAAATATTATTTTCTCATGATTCTAACCACATATACTTGGGAGTAAGTAAGGGAGGTTTTTCTTAAGTGTGCCACTTAAGAAGTTGAATTCTGTAATTTGAATTCTACAGGGCCCCTGGATGCTCTCCTCTTTAAAACCCCACTTGGAATTGACATCTCTTAATAAAATAGAACATGTGGTCACCATATCTATTTTCTGTAAGTTGGTTTATGATTTTTATTGTCTCTGAGATGTTCTTCTGGGTCAGGAAAGGGTAAACTGGCAGGACTTTAATATTAGTAAGGGAATGGAGGACTGTATGGGATTTTTTTATCAAGCCTGAGAGACTTGGAACAGCAACCTCATATTAAATTTTGATCCTTGTGACAGATGAGTGCTATCTCATTGCTAGTTTCTATAGCAATAAGGAGCTATTCGCGGGGGGGGGGGATCTTGATGAAGGAAAATTATGAAAATCCTTGGTAATGCATTTTGGAGAGCTTTTATTAACATCATAATCTCCAGGAAGAATTGCATATTGCAGCTGCAGAATAGTCAGACCTCTCTCTGTTTTACTGTTTGTCCTGGATTCTAGGGTTTAATAGCATTGTTTAACAAAGTGGTTTCAACAATAGAGTTTGGAGCTCTAGATTCAAACCTGTTCTGTATTGGCAACTATTCACTCAGCTGCTTTGCTTTCTTGCCCAGGTACTCTTTCTCAGCTGTCCAAACATATGCCTGACATAATGCAGCATCAACAAAAGCAGGATATTGCTAGAAAGAAGAAGAAGAAAGCACCAGTTAGCTCTGCATTCAGTTGTGCAGCTAGTCTTGAGTTCAGTTCATCATTGTTATTTATGCCATATTTTTAAAATTGCAGAGACCAGCAGGGAAGCCTCTCTACATCTAATTTGTGTTCTGGCCTTTCTCCATCTAGAACAGTTAGGTGTATTAACTACAAATGCAGAATTTGCATGAGGATGGTCCTTTTAAAGATACATTTTTCTGCATTGGTATCTGCCTGTTACAATGCAACAATGGCAGAGAAATAAAGACAAAAGGTTGCATATTACTGAGTTTGCAATGTACTAAAATACAGATCTTAGAAAAACCAGTTTACAAATTAGTGTGTTGTTTGGGGATGTTGCTTTTGTATCTTTACAAAGCGTGTTGTTGCATGCCTTTAAGTTGTTTACAATGTATGGGGACCCTAAGGTAAACCTACCATGGGGGTTTCTTGACAGATTTCTTCAGAGCAGGTTTGCCATTGCCATCCTTTCAGGCTATGAGAGTGTAATGTGCCCAAGGTCATCCAGTGAACTTGGGTATGTCAGGATTCAAGCCATGGTCTCCAGAGTCATAGTCTAATGCTCAAACCATGCTGGCTCTCTTGCAAAGCTACTATAATCTTTACAGTGGTTCAAAATCTGATAAAAGTCTTCTATATGTCAGAAGATATGCAGGGGTAGCTGTGTTGACCATTTAGCAAATTCAATCAAAAATCCAGCAAACAGTGATACTTTTATTGGCCAACCGAAATTCACAATATACTTGTTGCAAGCTTTCAGAGCCCCACTGGATTCTTCATCAGAAAAAATGTTACAACCAAACAGGAGAAAAAATTGGAGATGTTAGTAAGATGCCTGCATTTTGTTGTTTCATTCCTTAGTTAAGATGGTATGAGGAGGGTAAATTTTTCATGTTGGCTCCTCCTTCTCGCCATGTGGGAATTGGGAATTTAACAAGTCCAGGAAATTTAAAGTCTATTTGCATATCAACAGGACTCTTCTCTTGCAATCCAATCTGTCTCCATTCCTGTTGGGCCGCCAGAGGCCTCATGTAGGCAGAGGACAATGACTTTTTCAAGAAGCCTCCATGGTTTTGCATCAGGAGTAATTTGGTAGGTGTAGAGGTAAAACATGCTAATCCAGTCCAAATTTAAGAAGAAGAAAAATTGTTTTACCTTAAAATATCAGGTTCATGTTGCTGGAGGGCTCAGCAGGTATTCTGATGGGATGCTTTTATTAAGGTAAACTGTGGAGTAAAGAATGGGACTCACTTGTGTTAGCCCTGTTCTCAGAACTATGTTCTCAGGAGATTGCCACACTCCACTGTTCAAATATTAATTTCCTTGCACATTTAAATTTTAAAACTTCTTTCCTCCTACAGTGAAAAATAGATATGTTAAACACTTATATAGAAAGTATTTGTAACAAAACAAAACATCAACCTCTGAAAGAAAATAAGATATGAGACCTAGGAGTAGATTATTTTGTGGAGCAGAATAGATTGTATGTTTGCTGCTTGTAGTGTTCTTGAAATTATTGTACAGACAATACTTACTATTTACAAAGAAAAGGGTTAGAGGTTTAAGCTGTGCAGAATATGAGACATATGAGAATGTTTGGTTTGTCTGTGGAGGGCAAGGTTACTGTTGTGAGTAAAGAAGTACTCTGCAAAGATTTTATGTATAAAGGGAAAGGGATTTTGGAAGAGGAATAAGCAGCCAGGGATGGGGAGTAATGGGGTTGGTGGGAGGAACGCAGGGACTAAAAGTGCGAGGTGGGGGAGAGAATCCTGAAAATACTTAAGCCTTAAGGAGAGGGGGTTAGAAACAAGAATGGGGGAGATGCCTCAGGATCTTGTCTGTCATCTGCCTTTTCACACTTCTTGCCTCCCTCCAGAATGAGCAAATGAATAAATACACCACAATCCTAAATAGGTCTACTCAGAAGCAAAATTCATTGGGTTTGCTAGGACTAGCCTCAAAAGATGGTAATGGCAACCCCTCTCTGAAGAAACTTGTCAAGAACACCCTAAGATAGGGGTGCCTTTGGAGTTTGGATTTCTCTGTTCCAACTTTAAACATTGGTCTGTACTGTTTCTGTCAGGTCAGTTTTAACTTTTAGAATGGTAGAAAGGTTAAATAATAGTGGAAGAAAAAATACAACCATTAATGTGCTGAAATTCTATATTTAGAATGTAAGTTAGAGTGGTTTGCATAATTAAAATATTTTAATAATATGCAAATTAGGTGCCCAGATTTTAAGAAGTGGAAAATGGCAACCTGAAGTATATAAGATGCCTGGAACTGCAAACTCCAATAGAAACTGCATGATCTAAGGGCTTGTCTACACTGATGAAAATTTGGCCTCACCTCACAGTCACCATGAGCTGGACATGCAACGTTCTTGACGATTCACAGGGAAGTCTCTCTGAATTAAAAAGAGCCTGGTGGTGCAGTGGTTCAATGCCTATACTGCAGCCACTGACTCACAAACCACAAGGTTGTAAGTTCAGTACCAGCTGGGGTCTCAGGCTCAATTCAGGCTTGCATCTTCCTCAGGTTGCTACAGTGAGTAGCCAGATTGTTGGGGGCAATTAGCTTACACATTGTAACCACTTAAAGAGTGCTTAAGTGCATGGATAAGGAGTATAGAAATGTACGTGCTATTGCCATGAGGTGAGCAGTGAGGGACTAGGCTGGGCTACTGTCTCCCTCTTCTCCCCTGCCTAACTGGCACCTTTATTTTTTTACTCTTTTTTACTCTTCCTCCCCTCTCTTCCTCCCCTTGATCAGCATTGTGTCATTCTTGTTTTTATGTCAGTGAATGGAACTTGCACATTACCCCCCCCCATCATTCACTTGCTTGGTTGTGTGGAGATCTGCAGTGTATGTATGGGGGGATGTGCAGGAGGGAGTATGTGAAATCGCCATTCACTGACATAAAAACAAAGATAACACAATACCGATCAGATGTGGGGTGGGAAGAGGGAAGAGTTAGCCCAGTACAACCCCCTTACCACTGATCTCATGGCTGGACATTTTCTTGAATAAAACATGAAATACCATTTTATTCTTTCTTTTGTGCTCATGTGTGCATGTGTATATGTGTGTACATTTAAAATCCACTCATTCACTCGCTGGGGCGGCAAAAGGGGATTAGATAGGAAGGCATCCAATCAGAGTGCAAAGGTGGTCTATGTTGATAGGCAGCCAATAACACCTTGATAGATTGGTGTATGCTGGGAAGGCACAAAACTGAGTTCATCAGGGGGAAATGTGTAGTCGGTTAAGCTGAATTCACCTCGTTTTGTCTGTTAAGTGTGTGTTGTTAATGAGTCGCTGCAGGATCACTGTAGACCAGGAAAATGTGAGGTGAAGCTGATTTTTTCATCAGTGTAAACATCCCCTAAGAAAAGCTGTTGGAGTTAAATAAAGAAAAATACTAATAATGCACATGTACAATCCCTGTGTGAGCCCTGTAATGTTTGCAGTAAGTTCCACTGTGAAAGAACCATTGGTATTATTTTCGAAGCAGTCGTTGCTTTTGAATGATTTTGTGCAATCAGAATTTTTAAGTTACAGACGTGCTGCTTTCTTGAGTTCATAACCCTTTGCCCATGAATAAGGAATTCAAGGCATTTCTTCCACATTTTATGGTTGATTTCTATCCAGGATTTTTCTTTGGAACTGAGAATAACAAACCTATTGTTAACAGAATTACTTTATTAGGAGTGAAAGTAAATGCGTCAAGAATCTCTAATCTTGTCAAAGAAGGCTTCCTTCCTCCATCCTCTGAAAAGTACTTTATATAAGATGTCTGGATCTCTAAAATCTAGTAGAAATTGCAGGCTCTAAGTGAAGCTATTGGAGTGAAATGAAAAAGTACTAATGATGAACATGTGCAACCTCTGTGTGAGCTTTGTAATTGACACATGGTATTTCTTGTCTAGATATAATTTCTCCTCATATTTGAAATGCCCTTTTTAAAAGCAAAGAATTACTGAGCCATTATAATTTTTGTTACAAATCCCTTCAGATTTATCTAACTTTTTTTTTTCAAAATCCAGTGCTCAAATGTGGAAACAGTATTAAAGATGAGGCCTAACACTCTGATTTTAAAACAAATGAAGTAGTATTCCATTTTAAAAATGTAAATAAAATTTGCCAATATGTATGCAGTTCTTATAGATTTATACCTCTTGAAGGTTGGATTGGCAATCCTATTTACATTTTCATTAACCGAAAAAGACAGCGTGGAAATGCTATGCGATATGTTTATTTTTTTCTCACATAGTTGTCAGAAATCCTAGCTTTTACAATATTATAATTTTTCTGTCCCCCCCCCCACTTCATGCACTTCTCTGACCTTTGCATAATTTTATTGCTCTTGTTATTTGACAATGAGTTAATTTTTAATGGAATTATTATTGTTATTGTATTTTGTTGATGCATTTTGTATGTGTTTTTATTGGTTTGTAATCCTGCCTCAATCCATCTGGGAGAGTTGGGAAAATATAAATAAAATAACAACAATAATGCACATAAAAAGGGCCACAATGTACAATACATGTCTAAATAGCTTGATCTGGTACTTTTCACTGAATATGCTAATATTTGAAAGCATTTTACGCTGAAAGGCACAATATTCAGTTACAGGATAACAAAATGAAATTATTTGAACCATTAGTTAGAACTAAAATGTCTGTTCGATGCCAAGAAACTATTGCCCTTATATAAATAAGGCTACCTTTCCACTTTCCACTTGATGAACTGAGCCAAAATGGTGGTAGAATTTTAATTATTTGAAATTAATTATTTGAATTACTGTCGTAACTCCTAATATTCCAAGACATAATTCAACAGAAGAATGCAAGCACGCTGCTCTTCATTGGAAGCAAATAATAATAATAATAATAATAATAATAATAATAATAATAATAATAATAATAAT
>NC_056527.1:57471251-57481917 GCF_019175285.1 Sceloporus undulatus | reverse complement strand
TTTTATTTATAACCCACCTTACCATAGGTATGATCAAGGTGGCTTACAAAGGATTAAAACAGTAAAATACAAAGTTAAAAACATTACAGTATAAGATTAAAGCATCACTACATGGGAATAAACAATACGAATTACATATATCAGGGGCAAGAAATGGAAAAGTCAAATTACAACAGTCTGAGGTCAGAAGGAAAAACAAGGGGCAGAGAAAAGAATAAATTATCTAAGGTGGGAATGCTAACTGAAATAAATGGGTTTTTAAGTTCTTTTTAAAAGAAACTAACGATGCGGAGGAGCGGAGCTCTACGGGGAGCCTGTTCCAGAGGGAGAGGTTTAATAATGGAAACTATGGTTTATTGAAGTCTTTTCATTGCATTCAGGAGCAGCATGAGGGGAGGACCAAAGAGGCAGTGTGAAAAAGTGAGATGCTTGTTTATATCTGTTTATTAAGTAGATAAATTATTATTTGAACTAAGCCATTATATATTCCTCTAACGAGGAAGCCAGCTATAATTTAATATAGTATAAGTACTGTGTTTGCCCAATTATACGTTGCCCTCATGTCTAAGTTGAAGGCAGGTTTGGGGACAAAAATTATGGATTTTGATATGTCCAGTGGATAAATAACAAAGGATGTAAAGAATGAAGGAAAGGAAGATGATGCCAAAAACCTTAGAAAATTCTGGTGGGCACATGTATTTGTACCCATGCTAAAGTCTTGATGGATGAGGAGAGAATTATAGTAACTGGTGGCTATGTAATGTGTGGAGGAGGCAGCCAGAAGTAGAAAGTGAGTTCAGCATGGCTTTCAAACATGATGTCTACAACACAGTCTGTGTAGGTGAACCTCTTATGTGAGGTTTATGTCTCTCCTTTTATTTTATGCTTTCATTGTAGGAGTTGTAGACTTTTCATGGGTTGTGTGTGTACGGAGCTCAAGGTACTGTGATCAGTCTTCTGACTCCTGAATGTCATTAGCAAGCATAAGATAGCACAGAGGATCCTTGTTATCTACTGGGATTTGGTTTCAGGACCCCCTGTAGATACTGAAATCCATGGCTGCTCAGATTCCTCTACAGTGGGCCTTTGGTATCTGCTTGGGGTTTAATTTCAAGACCCTATGTGGATACCAAATCAGTGGATGATAAATGGTATAGTAATATGGCGTCCCCTATATAAAATGGCAAAAATCAATTTTTTTTAAAAAAAATTCAAGCTGTGGATAGTTAAATCTGTGGATGCAGAATCCACATATACAGAGAATAGACTATACAGTGCCATGCAGTAACAAATGCTTCAAACTTCTCTTTGTTGGACAAATAGTTTGTTTTTCAACCATTCTCAGTGCACAGTGTTGTGAAGCAAACATCTGAGCTTTTTGGAGATAGGATGGAAATCTAGTATTTATGGAATAAATAATTAATCTAGACATGCTTGAAAATTGGCCCATAGCATGTAGGCACTTAAGAGAAACCCAGTTCGTGTTTCTAAATTTTACTCAGGCAAAAGAGCCTCTTGTGTGTATGCCTCAGTGTATGCCAAAGCAATTTCTTCCCATTTGTTACCAGGCGGGCTGAGGAAAGATTTGGCTTGTGATAGAACAGAATTATTACTTCACCATACAACTAGCAGCAAGTGGCACATATATTTCTTTTTGCTCGTGCGAATCTCTGCAACTGATGAATTAAGTTTACTGAATCCCAAACGGAGTGCATGGTCAACAGCAGAAGACTAATCAAAATGAAACTGTTAAGCCCTCTGTCATTTTCTCTGCTTTGAAGAACAGCCTCAGGTTTTTGTCTCAAAATTTCTGTTCTGTCACTACTTCAAACAAAGTGAAATCTTTTCTCCTGTGACTGCAGAAACCAAAGAAAAATGAAAAAATCTGGGTGGGAGGAGACAGAGTGATTGAGGAAATAGACAGTAGAGCAAGTTATAGTTTGCTTGAATAAATGAAACAGGCTTACAAAGAAAACAACAGTAAACTGAATACCCATTGAAAAGACTACAAATTGTTTGCTGGTAGAAAGTAGGGATGAGGATAAAAGCCAACAATAAAGAGGGCTAATCATTGATATGTTTGAAGACAGAAACAGGTGCTAGATGGATAAAGTAAGCAGTGGCATACCTAGTATATTTGACACATGATATGATCATTTTTAATATCTCACCTCCTCTTTTCAACAGCCTTTCCTGGGCTTGGCACAGCTGCTGTTTACCACCTGACCAGAGCTGCCAGACCCAGAAGGCACCTTCCTATCAGCACACCAGGTAACATCCCTCTCTGAGGATGTTAGGGTATGGCCCATACCCAACTAGTGAAGCCCCTGAAAGTGAGTGGACTTGCAGAACTGATTTATTTTTCATTGCATCCAATCTATTCTGCTCTTCACAGCACTCAGTTGAGTCAGAAATATTATTTGGGAGGTCTTTCACCTTGGATCTGTATCAGTCTAGGTTGTCATACTGAAACCTACTGTTTTTACCTCTACGTATATTGCATTCTCTATCTTCAGATAAAAGCTAATAAAGCTCCATTGATCTGGAAGATCTAGGCCTGCTAACATAAATATTTTATCCATCTATTCCAAGTGATTTAGCAACATTCCTCCACAACTACTTGTTCGCAATGAAGAGACAACTACAGGCAGCTTAGAGATGGTAGTTTTTTGATGCAAAGATGTGCACTGCTATTTTGTTTGTAAATTAGAAGTTATGCATACAAAAGACATAACCTAAAAATAGGAAAACTTCTTAGAAATGTTTGAATGAACAGGAAAATTTATAAGATTATTGAGCTATCCTGGTATACGCCTCTTATGACAGAGCTCATGCATGACCTAACATTTTGAAAATGTGGCTGAAACTAAAATTTTATTTTAAAGTAAATATTTATATATGACTGAGGTGTTCAGCTATATCAGAGTGGGGAAAGTATGACCTTGGACTACATGCATCATCTGAGTGCTACTTTGCCACCCCTGAAGCCTCTGGTAAACCTCCAAATTCCCCGAACAAACCCCCAAATCACCCCAACAACATAAAACTGTCCATAAACACAGCAGTTTCTCTTGTCTTGTCCTGAATCACCACAGACCTACTTGCTTGCAGTTGATATAATTTCCAATAAACCACCAATGTGCCTATGCAGTGTGCTGGGATGAAACTTGGTCTCTGCCCCTCATGTAGTTGTCCATCTCTGAAACTCTCAAAGTCTTTCTCATGACAGGCCCTGGATAATAGACAAGCATTCTCAAATTTCAAAGAGGGCATTTTTTCTATGTGAAAAGAAATGGTATGGCACATTTTTGGAGGCAGATATAGAATCCTTGGTAACATGGCTGTGATTCTGATATCATGCATTTCCATCAGTGTATGCACCTTAATCTTTTACTAGTATGTACAAGCTTCATGCGGGGACTGTTCTAGCTGTTTCCATGAGGAAAATGGTTTCTTTCAGAACACAACCTGTAAAAACATGCAAGAGAAAAATCTCATGAGGTATATATTTTCAATAGGACATGATTTCCAAATGAGGAGCTGCTTTCAAATAAAAAAACATCTATGTGAGTACTCAAGTAGTACAATCACAGTGTGAAGACTATACAGTTTCAATGTTGCAGCTGTAATGGGAATCTGGGAATGATCAGGTTTTGCTCATCTGTAAAGGGATTTCTCCTTTGCCTTTGGGTAAAACGTGCTTCGTTTTCTGACTTCTCTTTCAGAATGCAAAACTTGATTTTGAGGTGAAAATATTCTTAAGCTTCAACATACAGAAGAAATCACCAGTACAATGTGATCATCAAACAATTCAGTCATTGTAAGACTGTAATAAAGTGCTGAATTTGAAGTGTATACTTTCCATTTTAATGACAAAATCATAGTTACTTATTTCATGTCACCTTTATAGGCACTTCTTATCACAGAGTTCTTGGTGAGTGTGATTGAAAAGTATATTTTTACCACTGAGGTGTAAAAGGAATTAATTTTGGGAATTCAAAAAAGCAAGAAATTGCTGGCTTTTCTATTGCATATGGCCATAAATAACCTGATACATGATAAATATTGTTTGAAGGTCAAACAATAACTCCCTCCTAGTACGTATCAATGGGCCATTTAAAAAAGATGTACAAACAAGAGTCACTGTTTACACAAATGCTTTTACATGCACAGTGCTTTTATAGTCACACCCCACCCTGAGAGAGGCAGCAAACCGAAATGCAGACAACTTTAAAGTTAAATCTATGGATGCTTTCTAATAATAATATTGCAGGTTATAGATGGAAGTAGCAGACTTTTATACAGGATGAGATCAATGTTTAATCTTGCCTAGTGGTTTTCAGAATTGTTTCTAGGGAAATGTAGAGTTCCTTGAAGGCTTATCAGGAACAAAAACAAAAAGAAAACAAAAAATCAATAACAGCTTTCCTAAATAGCTGTGTGCCCTGTAAATCCAATATCTAGCCAGAGTTGAGGGGCTAAGTCAATAGTGCAGAAACCTTGACTGTCTAGATATTTTGTACATCAACTCCCCAAAGCCCCAGTGAGCATGGCCAATGCTTAGAGATTGTGGGAATTGTATGTTCTATAGCTTACACACTCGTAAGAGAGGCAGTGGTGAGGCCCAACAGGTGCTTTGCACGAACTGTGGAAGCACTTTAGTTATGGTTCCTAGCCTTGTCCCTTTCTTTTGTCCTTGTGATAAGAAATATAAGAGTAAAAGAACTAGAAATGTTTGAGTATATAGTGCACCCGTGCCATAATGAAGAAGTATCATACGCAGCTTTCGGCATACACTGAAAGCCATGCCCAAAAGAGGCAATGGCATGCATGCCTGTGGTGCACATGTTGCACCATAGGCACAAACCCCATTTTTTTTCAGTGGCCCTCCATCATACGTGGTATTTCCAGATCCCCTGTGTAAGGGAAGGGCACACTGTATAGATTTTCCTTGTGCTAAAATTGGGTGTTTTTTCTTCAAATGGCATAGTCAGTTGATCTGTTAACCTACGTTAAGTGTATGATTGAGAGTCTTATTCAATGTATCTCGAGTCTCATGGCTAGTGGTTTAATGAGAAAGAAATATAAGGGGGCAGGGGAGGTTCACTGATTTATGTTGCTACTATCTATTGACAACTAGCTATTTCATTTTTACAATGTAAAACGCTTCAAGTTCAGAATTCCAAGTCGTCAAATTTACCTCTGTCACTATGCTGTAGCTTCTTCACTGATTGTGTTTTCCTCTGTGCAACCCTACGTATGAAGATATTCTATGGGTCTATGGTTTCATAGAGTGCACTGGAAACAAACTCTTTGTTCAAATATTATTAAGCATTTTGATTTGTGTGCCTTTCTGCATTAGAGTTTCAACTTTTGTCTTTTTCGGCACTCTTCTCCCCTTTAATATGTGTTTAGAGCTATATTTACCCAGGACTGAGAAATGTTAATAAGATTAGTTAGTTCATAGATTGAGCAGATATGTTTATCATAAATTAAAAATCTGGATTTTAATTGTATTTTAATCAGTGTTTTCCCTTGTGAATGGTTGTGTAGCAGTGATGAAATTTCTGTAAATTATTTTTGGCAGATGCTTCTTCCCACCCAGAGGCTGGACCATTTTGAAAACTGTTTGAAAAAGGGAACTTTTTCCATTTAATTTTCTTTTTTAAAAAAACCTTAATAATCTCTGATTTATTATTCCAGTTGAAACACTTATTAGGCTAAATCCAACATAGTTTCCTCGCCAGAAACAGCCTGTTAAGATGAATGGGATTTATTAGTAATGAAAATTTACTAAAGTCCTGCTTTGATTATAGTGGGTCTACCCTAGCTCAGGCTAATGTATTTAGTCTAGTGTAACATTGGTGTAGTAGTTTAAGCATTGGACAAAGACTTTGGAAATCAGAGTTTGATTCCTTGTTCAGCCATGGAAACCCACTGGGTGATGTTGGGTGAGTCACAGACTCACAGCTCAAGAAAACCCAGTGATAGGTTCATCTGAGGGTCATCATAAGTAGGAAACTGCCAAGGCTGGGTGGATGAGAAAATAGAGGGAGTTCAATACTTCCAGGGCAGATGACACACTTGCCTTTCACCAGGATGGTTCCTTTTTTAATGAGAGTTAAAGTATGGTACCTTCATTGACCCATGGATAAGTTGACTCAGGGTTTTTTGGGACAATTTTTGATCTAAATTTTTAGACATACATGAGTATGTACTACTTGAAGACCTACAACAACAATAAGAACAACAACATATTTGAAAATGGGAATAAAAAGCACTAATGAAGTTTAGGAAGGCCATTCCTTCTCCACACTACCACCAAACCATTGACATTTTCACAAATCAATTAACAGTGTAATTTTTAAACATTGTTTTTCCCCCTATTCCCCTAAACTGTCCCACTCTGTGCAATGTGAGAACATATGAATCCTTTAAAATTAACAGGAAGGTGTACAGAACTGATACCCAAATAATTTGTTCTTCAACAGGGCTGCCCTAACAATATCTAAACAAGATACTGTATTATGACACTAGCTGTGGTCCAGACAGTAATAAGACATGAGGTATAGAACTTTGTTTTATCAAACAACATCACAAACACTTGTTGTGATTACTACTCTGCATACTACCTCCTGTAGTTCTTTGACTAGCCAGATTGACCTAGAATAGTTTTTCCAGTTAAACCTGTGCTTAGTTTTTCTTTGGAACATCCTTTGTCTGCCTTTCCCAAAACTACTTTTATAAGACTTCTTTCAGTGGCTTGATAATGTACTTTATCTCTTAAACCTTTAAAATGTTTGAAAGGAAATATAGTATTGACCAGTACAAACCAGAAATGAAAGACATAATTTTGCCAGCCTCTGCGCAACTATAATATACAAATAGTGTTGTTTTTAACAATAGTTTGACAAATGACAGTCTGTTTGCTAGGATCTGCCCCTCCTTCCATCTGCTTTAGAGGTTTTTGTAATTTGTATTAGTTCAAAGTTATGAAGAAAAATGAGAGTAAATAGACTGGTTCTTATGTTAGTATTTTGTGTGCAAAGGCTCTACTTGTAAATTTTAAATGGAAGTGTTTGGATCTAGGCACACACACATACTTAAAAACCTGTTGGTATCCTTTTCTGTACAAAATCTCTTGGATCACTAATATTAAAGAATTTGTAATAAAAGGAGCCAGAAAGAGAACTTGGCCATTCCTTATTCACCCGAGCCACTTCAAAACTTTAGTGCTGACTTTTGATCTAATTTTGTCTAGAGCAATAATATAAAAGGTGATGTTGTTTATATATTGGCATACTAGAGGCTCTCCAATGCAGTTCCTAGAACATTTAGGAAACAATATCAAATCAGTTCCAGAAAACATTCAGGGTGACTTCTGTTACATCTAACAGGCAGCTGACAAGGCTGCAAAGCTTCACTGTCACAACACTTGTTGCTTATCACTAGCTTAACTAATAGAAGGACTCAACTTCTAGAATTCATTTGTATCATCTGTTCCTACATACCTGTATGGGCTTCAGGCCAAATCCTTGCTATTAGTGGTGAAAATTACTTAGTGAATATTTGTTTTGAATTTGTCACAGACATGGACTGGCTGGCTCTTGTGGTCTCTTCCAACTCTATGATTCTATGTAGCCATAATATAACTGTTTTTAAAGATCTACTATCTTAAACATCCAACATTTAATTCTCCTTAGAGTAGAACCACTGAAATTAATGGGAGACGTTGTGTTAGACCTATTCATATCAGTGGGTCTACTCTAGGATTAACCTAGAATTTAGCCCTTTGCCCATCCTAGTTCAGTCGATTCACACTAAACAAATACAGCTCTATACACATAGAAATATACACAGCACAACTTACGCCAAGTTATGATATTCTTGTCCTTTTGAAAAATGTATTGCTTTCTGCTTTTCTGACTTGGCACGTGTTCTGTCTGTGCCTAAATGACTTTCTCTTTTCAGACTTGGAATTATACAAGAAAAAATGTAACTTCCCTTGTTTTGTTTTCTGTTTGATTCTAAAACAAGGGTAACCTGGATAAAAGGTATGCAAGTCTACATACCCAGAATATTTATAGACTCCAGGAATATGTATGAGTGCAGGTGGGGCAGGGAAGGGGAATGAATGTCAAATTGTAAGCAGTATCAATTCTCCTTCTCCCTTCATCCTCCCTTTCTACTTCTCCATCACCTTTACTTTTGTAACCCGCTTAGGATTTGGGTTAGAACTAGCCCTGTTCTTAATGAATTATTTTAATAAGTACTATTGGCAAAATAATCTCTAAGAATTCTTTCTCTAAGAAAACCAAGTGAAATTCGTAGCCATAAATCAACAGGCGACTTGAAGCCATATATACTCACACTATAGCCAAAGCTAAAGAAGTTTCCCTGAGAAGTAGGTGGGATATGAGAATACATTAGAAGAAGCCTTCTCAGATTTCAGGGATAGGGCCCTGTTTCCTGACTTAGAAAGGAAAGGAATCTCCATGCACGGGCACAACAATTGAAAAGATTTTTCCTTTGACTGTGTGCTACAGATTGTTTTGGAGTGGCTTATCTAGATTCTCTGGTTTTGTGTGACTATGTCATCCCTCTTTCAAAATTTCTCAAGCAGAAAACAGTCTCAGTATTTGCTGGTGCAGGAGTTATTGCAGGAGTAATATAGGAATGTTCCTTACTTTACCTAAACGGCAGAAGCTGCAGTACATTTGTTGATGTGAGCCACTTTGAGCTTGTTCCCACTAGGGGATACCCCGCGTTCTGAATCGATTTCAATAGGCAGCGTGCCCATTAGGATTCGGTTTAAATCTGGAACAGTTCTAGACCAACCCGGAATCGTTCCCACTAGAAATCGAATCCAAAAGTGGGTTAAAATTTAAATCCGCGTGTTCCTCATTTAACGCGTGTTAAAAAAACACTAGGGTCCTACCTAGTGTTTTTCCCTTGATTCGAGTTAGGAACCGGAGTATTTAGATGAGAACGATAGCATTGGAATCGGGCTAGAAGGATGGGAGGAGCTGACTGCGATGGGGGCTGTCCTTGGGGGAGTTGCCCTTTCTGTCCCCATCCGTCGTGGCTGTCGCCATTTTTGCTTCCCTCACCCCTTTGTCCGCTGTGGTCTTTCAATAAGAGATAAGGATTATTTTTATTTTTTATTTTAATGGTTTACAGGCGCTTAATCTCTTCAGCGCTTTAAGCGCCTGAAGTCTCGGCTGCTCAAGCGCCTGCATCTGCAAAGGACTACAAGGCTTCTCCCGGTGGATTGCAACCTTCCCTCTGTGTGGGGAGAGCCCATTTCTAACGGAGGAGAGGCAAGAAGGGAAGGCTAAGAGGCATTCCCTGCCCGCTTGGGCTCTGATCTCGCCCAGGCAGGGAAGGGAAGGCTCCTCACGAGGAGGCATCTGATCTCGCCCAACTCTCAGATTCTAAGGTCTATCCACCTAGCCTCTGTTTTAGCTTGGAACTAGGGTCCCCTTTCTCTGCCTCCTTCTGCCATGCAGGAACTCCCTAATCAAAGGGCTCAAGCAGAGGCTGGGTGGGCATGTGTCATTGGGGATGCTTTGACAGAGAGTTCCTGTGTGGCAGAAGGGAGGGATTGGACTACAAGGCTCTTCCTGGGGTCCCTTCCAACTCTCAGATTCTAAGGTCTATCCACCCAGCCTCTGTTTTAGCTTGGAGGTAGCGGCCCCTTTCTCTGCTTCCGTCTGCCATGCAGGAACTCCCTAATCAAAGGGCCCAAGGGGGGATTGGACTAGAAGGCTATCCCATAGTTCCTCTGGAAAGAGCTTCGGTTTCCTACTAATAAATTCGCTTTGCCACAAGCTTCCCCCCCTTCATCTCTGGGCTCTGTCAAGGGATTCTGCCTGACTGTCTTGGTGGGAGACATGAAGAAAACCTATCCCATAGTTCCTCTGGCAAGAGCTTGGGTTTCCTACTAAATTCGGAGGGAAAATGTATATAAGGCTGACAGCGCCCTGGAAAACCTATCCCATAGTTCCTCTGGAGAGAGCTTTTAGGTTTCCTATTAAATTCGCATTGCCAGCAGCCTCCTTCATTGATCTCTGTGGGCTCTCTGAAGGGATTCTCCCTGGCTGTCTGAGGAGACATGAAGCGGGGATGCTGCCCTGGAAAACCTATCCCATAGTTCCTCTGGAGAGAGCTTTGGTTTCCTACTAAATTCGGAGGGAAAATGTATATAATAAGGCAGACAGCGCTTATGACGTGTGATCGTTTAAGCGCCTTGATTGGTTCATTTAAAAAAAAAACCGCCAAAAATAAATCGAATCAGAAACGGTCACAGAGATGGAAACGATGTCACAGATACATCGATTCCGAATAATGCGGGTTAACGTTACGTCATTCTGACGTAGTATTGATTGACAACTCCAAATAAGGTATGGAGGAGAAGAATCGCTTTATTTAAACACCGATTTCATGCCAAGTGAGAACGCTTACTGAACGCTTGCAGGTAAAAAATCCGAATTAAACAAGCAGATGGGAACGATGAATAAAGCGATTCTGAAAGCGGGATAACAACTGTGTTATTTTAATTCGATTTTATTAAAAGCGTTTTATTTTAATTCGTATCAAATCCTAAGTGGGAACAAGCTCATAGATTCAACAACCTGAGTGTTGGAAATAAAATGTTCCCAGTGAG
>NC_056527.1:57398204-57471241 GCF_019175285.1 Sceloporus undulatus | reverse complement strand
GGATGCTGGTTAGTGAAAGCACTTGTTAAAAGCAGAGTTTGAAAAACTTGCTTTTCGCTTAGAAAAGTTATTATATTGTACTACAATTCCCATGTGTTAAAACTGATGCTTGCAGAAGTGTTAAACAGAGTTGGAAAAGCTTGCTTTTTTCTGTTCAAAGCAAAGCTTGGAAAACTTTCTTTGGCTGGAGTACAACTCCTACATTTTGTTAGAAGCAGTGTTGGAAAAGTGAGAGAAAGAAGTAATAGCATAAGTTTTTGTAGACTTAGGCCTGAAACACATGGGCAAAATAACACCACTTCAGAATACATTCGAGGTGTGCCGTTTACATGACACCCTCCCCCCCCCGAACTCAGCTTGAACCCATGCTGAAGCCACGTCATTTGCGAAGAACCAGGCAAAGAAGGAGTGGATAGAATCAGCTCCTTCCTGAGGTCTGGTCCAGGACTGCATCAGTAGCCCAGATTGGGACCAGGCGTGTGTGATTGCCACGGTCCCAGTGTGAATGGCGCTGTGCAGTCACTGGCCACTCTATTTAGTGCATCTTTTTAAGTTCTTAGTCTACTTCCTCAGATGCATGCATCTCTTTAAGTTCCTAGTTTGCTCCCTTAGATGCATGCAGGCTAAGTAGATTAAGTCTATGAAAACTTAGGTTACAACTTCTTTCAGTTAGTCTCAAAGGTGCTACAAATTGTCTTTGCATACTGATATTCTAGACTAACTTGGTTATGACAATGGATACTGCTTGTGTGGAGAATTCACAACATGAATGTTATGTATTGCGTTCCTCTTGTGCAGCCCATAATCTGCAGCGTACCTGATGATGTTGGGTCATTGGATTGTCCAGGTGCCCCAAGTTATCTTTTGTATACAGTGCACCTGCGTCATACGTGGCTTTCAGCATACGTTGAAAGTCGCATGGTGTGTCCCATAGGGACCAATGGGGTGCGCACCCATGGCGCGCGCACGCCACTGTGTGCACAAGCCCCATTCATTTAAATGGGCTAAGCATAGGTGTTAATTTGCTTTATGCGGGGGAATCCGGAACGGATCCCCCGCGTAAAGCAATGGTGCACTGTACATAATCTGCAAGTGGGTATCTGCAAGTCCAGCTGGCTTTAGATACCAGATTATACTTCTCTCTTTGCTTTTTGATAATTCCTTTGTTTTTACCCAACAGCTAGAGACTACATTTATGTGACATCATCCTCCACTGACATTATCTCTTAATTAACCTTGCTAGAGCGTATTAATGAGTCTTGTTTAATATCAAAAATAGGGGAAGTGTGCAAGGGTTGTTTTTCTCTTGCCAGTAATAGGTAAGGTCTCTTGACACCTAATTCAATCGCCTTTAATTAAAGTATTGATTTAGTTGTTTGAATTCTTTAAGGCACTTGCAACCTTTAGATGACATTGGGCTACATTTCTAATGAATTTTGCATAGTGGTTTAACAATTCATCAGACAGTAAATGAACAGCCTTTGTCAGCTTGATTGTTAGAGCCTATTCACACAATCAAATGCTGATTCCTATGCACAACTGATGGTACCTCTCTTACCATGTGCTGAAGTAGCAGGAAGCTCCCACATTTAAGCGTTTCCCACTAACCTTATGTTTGATGCACTGCTATATAAATTAGATATGTAACTGCTTTTAGGCTGATCTAAGCCAATATGTTTTGATGCCCAAGGCAGAATAGCAAATGATACCCCTCTCTTAAAGTCGGGATGCTGTGGCTTAAACCCACGTGTTAGACCCAATAATAGTAGGCCCACTAGCTTAGCTATCAGCTGCTTTTTCTCAGTCTTAAAGATGGTACAAGATATACATTACATACTGGTTGAGCCATAGTACTCAAGAGCAATCAGAAAGAGAAAATTCCACAAATACTTCTTCCTTCCACGGCAGCAAAAGTAGAATAATAATAAATTAATTGCACCTTCCTTGCACACTTATTCAGAAATAAGTGCCACTGTGTTCAGTAGAGCTTATTCCTAGGTTGTTATAGGACTATAATTTAAATAAGTCACAGTAACCCAAATGTTGTTTTCTTTTAAGTAGCTACAATATATTTGAGTTTAATTAACATAAACTTTATGTGAATCACTGGCAGGGACTTAATTTTTCTCATTTTTTAATCCTAGGGTCTTCAGAATTGCTCCTTGATTGTTAGTAACTTCTGGTTTGCCACAGTTTAGGTTGTGGAAATTCTTTCCAAGTCAGCCTGGCTGGTAGCATCTGGCAGATAGTCAAGACTGCTTTGTTCCAACTGGCCTTTGGCTTTTAAAAATGATTTCAAAAGGGTTTTGCAAAATTGTTCTTCCTCTGTTTGTTTTTAACGTTTTAAAATACATTTCATTTTGCATCTTTTGTAGGGGCAAAAAAACAATTGATACATATTTATAATATAGCTAGTAACAAATACTGTAATGTAACAGTCAAAATAATGATTATTCACATATTTTTCCTTATAATTTTGCAAATCTTTTTAGCAGTTTTACTTGTTGAAATAAGATTGTTACCACATAACCTGTCTAACTTGAGAGTGTTGTATAGGTGATTGTTCCTAATGCATCTTTCAAAAGTATTCTCAAACCATTTCCCATTAAAAAAAAATAACAACACTCCTTACTTTCTTCCACTGCTTTTATTTATTTAAACCCTACATGGTTTGGGTTCAGGTTATCTACAGGATCGCCTTCTCCCATATAACTGCCCTGAACACTGAGGTCCTCTGCTGGGCAGTTGCTACATCCTGCAAGAACCTGAAGGACCTTCTCATTGGCCACCCCAAGACTGTGGAATGACAAGCTAGAAAAGATCCAATAGAGATCCAACAGCTGTCAGAATATAAAACACATTTGAAGACCTATCTCTTCCAGCAGGCCTATCCAGGCAGTTTTAATCATGAATTTTAAACATGCATTTTATATTTAATGATTGTCCTACGTATTGTAATATAAATATTGCGTAGAGATGCAACTTAATATGTGTACAGTGGTGCCTCGGGTTACAAAATTAATTCGTTCCGCCGCGGCGTTCGTAACCCGATTTTTTTCGTAACCCGAAAAAGCCATAGGCGCTAGCGCTGGAAAGCCGCGTTTCGTGCGAAAAAGCGCCGAAAAGCACCAAAAATTTTTTTCATAAGCCAAAAAAAAAAAAAAAAACGTAACCCGGAACAGTTTTTTCCTATGGGATTTTTTCGTATCCCGGAAATTTCGTAAGGCGGTGCTTTCGTATCCCGGGGTACCACTGTATTTTATTTAACAACTGTGTTTTAACTATGTTACAACCAGCCTCAAGCCGTGAGGAGAGGCGGGTAAGAAATAATATTCTTCTTCTTCTTCTTCTTCTTCTTCTTATTATTATTATTGGATAGTTAAAGTTGCTTCTTTGTTTACAATACTTGTATTAAGCAGTTTTTCTCTCTCAGTGCAAATATTGTAGGAATAATTCCTTCAAGATGAGCCAGTGTGGCGTAATGGTTTGAGTGTTGGACTACAACTCTGTATACCAGGGTTCAATTCCTAGCTCGACCATGAAACCCACTGGGTGATCTTGGGCAAGTCACATGCTCTCAGCCTCAAGGCAAAGCAATGGCAAATCTCCTCTGAACAAATCTTGTCAAGAAAACCCCAGGATAGATTATGTCCTTAGGTCGCCATAAATTGGAACCTACTTGAAAGCATATAGAACAGTTCCTTCAGGGCTTTAGCTTAACAGAATTGCTTTTCCTTGACTGAGCAGGTGGAGAGGTCTTTCCTGGATTAAAACAGTAGTCATTATATAAATGAGGAAGGTATGGCACAGATTCCAGATTCAAACCATATTGGGAAAATAACTGTAACAGCAGTGGAATTGGAAGCATTTCCGACATTGTGAAGGGGGGAAAAACATAATGATGAACAGAGTAATGCAATGCTGTCCAAAATGTTTACCAGCATTTGTTATACTGTATTGACATCTTGCTACAGTGTTTGTTTAGAGTCCAAATAACCCATTCTTTCAATTTTCAGAACAATTCTTACTAAAACAATAGATGGCGAAAACTAGCCCAGGAAATTTATCATGAGGAAGAAAAACTGTAACATATGAGACAGTTGGTTCATTCTTAGAATCATAGAATCATAGAGTTGGAAGAGACTGTAAGGGCCATCCAGTCCAACCTCCTGCCATGCAGGAAATCCAAATCAAAGCATCCCCGACAGATGGCCATCCAGATCTTCTTTGATCAGTTGCTATTACTAAATCCAGCTTCTATATATATTCATTGGACTATTGAGATCCCCCCCCCACTGTTTTATGTGGGAGTAAGTCCTGGTGCCTCACTGTTGACTAAAATTGCATTATGGATTGAAGCTCAACTACTGCATTTCTTTTCTGTGACTACAAGCCAGTGAAATATTTACATATGGTAGAGAATTTGGGGTGGTGGATTCTCTGAAGAATCAAGTGACTCTGCACTACTGAAAAGGCAAGCCACTTTTGCAGTACTTGTTCAATGAAATGCTTCTTTGGTATGAAACTTCAAAGCAGGGTCCAGTTTACTTTCCTTTTTTTTTAATTAATAGCTTGAGTGACTTCTTGAAAGCCCACTGATGTACACTGGTTCTTCCCATGTAGCTATTGTAAGAACTAGTATCCTATTCTGCCATAATCACAATTATTCTATTAGCTAACAAAGAACATATGAGTTGTAATGTCTGTTAAACATTGTTAATTTTCACGCTACAAGGGTGTTGGAAATATAAATGATTTAAGGAGATATTAAACCATTATTACTTGGGGGAAAATCCTAGTCCAAGGACTGTCATTAAGGAGATTATTATTATTATTATTATTATTATTATTATTATTATTATTATTATCATTATTATTATTATTATTATTATTATTATTATTATTATTATTATTAACCTTTATTTATGAAGTGCTGTAAATTTACACAGCGCTGTACATACAATCTTTTTAGTTAGACGGTTCCCTGCCCTCAGGCTTACAATCAAAAAAGTGCCAACTTAATCTCATCCCATTTCTTTTACCTTTAGTATCTTTTCTCTCAGAGTGTTATTGGGTGTGTGTTTCACTGGAAAATGACACACAAATATAGTCAGTAAATAATGAAGTAGAACACAGAGATAAACGTCCTGCTTTTCTTCCACTACAGATCAAGTATTGTGCTGCATTACTTTACCATTACACCCTCCACCAGCTTCAGTTCCAGAGATTATATGATGGTCTCATTAGGCTAACTTCTCAAGTGCTTCAGTTTCCTGAAATATAGTAGCTGTTAAGTCAAAATATTATACAGCAAGTCTGAGTTGCTTCAGGCTGGAACAAAATTCCAAGGATCTCAGATGTTTTGAATTCTCTTTGATGAACTGCAGTGAGTGAATTGTCATCATTAGATAATCTAAATTAATACTTCAAAGATAATCCTCTTCCTGCATACATGTACACATTGCACTGTGACCTAAGAACATAACTGGTTTACTATTCATTCCTTTTCACCTAAGAATATAACTCTAATTCTGTAAGGCAGGATAGGGCAGGGACATTATAAATGGATAATCATCATTAAACCTGTAAAATGCTAACCCAGATGTACTAACAGATACATTGTCAAAAGACAAACTTGGCTATGGTTTGCTGGTCTGCTCTCTTCATACTTTTTATGTGGCAAGATCCATGTGAAATGTGTGTATGTATGTCTGAAAAGTTCTCCCCCCTACCCATTGATATAACACTAAAAAGCAATAACTGTTCTTAAGGCCTTTTCAGAATTCTGCAGAACATGAAAAATAAGGCTGTTTTGTGACTGGTATATAACTAGCCATGCTTTCATTTTTTTTATGCTAGATGTTTTTCAGTCTCCAGTCTATTTCTGTCAGTTTTCCTCATTTTTGTCTCTAGGCTGTATTCTACCCTTAAACCTTTTGACCTTTTGATTTTTGTTTTTGCTGACTTTTAAAAAAAGAGCTTTTAGTTACTAAAAAGTTCTGCCTCAACATTTTCTCCATTTGACAGTGTAAAAGAATGTAATTTTGTTTTTAAAAATGAAAGAGGAGATGAGACTTTAAACAGTCTCAGTCAATAGCAGAGTGGCCCACGAAAGAGGCTTGTAATGGTGGAATATGAGAGTTTCAGTGTGGATTGTACGTTGACATCCAGAATCCACAAAACAGTGATATCTATATTGGGCCAACTGGAATGCACAAGAAACATGTTGCAAGCTTTCAGAGCATCAGGCAAAGATATTAAAAATCATACAGGAGGGAAACAATGACAGTGTTAGTCACAAGCCTACATTTTGTCAAGATGTGGCTGTTCTCAGTTCCGGTGGTACTGGAAGAAAATTTATGCAGGCAGGAAATTCATGCAATCCATACTGCCTGACTCAATATGGACTGGTTTGGTTGCATGAATTTCACATCCTATGTAACTTCATTTGATTCCTTATATTTATTTAGCACTACCATTGAATATTGTATAGTTGGCTATTGCAATCTATATCATTTCATTGAAAGTAAAGGTTTGTTTGGAATTCTGGCAAGGAAGGAAAGTTCATCATCATCATAACCTTTATTAGGCATCTCAAAAACATAATACACAATTAAAATTATAACTAAAATTATTTACATAGATACTTTGACTTCCTTCCTTATACAAGTTACTCTATGCACTACAGCTGTTCAAATTGTACCAAATTTTTGTTGCCTCCATTAGAAAATTTGCCATCAATCGTGTAATCTGCTCATTACAATCCTCCAATAAATGCACTAGAGTTATATCCATTACACAGTAATTCATTTCCATCAGTTTCATTATCAATTTCTTTCTCGGTTTTTGATACACTGGGCAAAGAAAGACAATGTGTTGTAGGGTATCTGGGGATGCTTCACAAATACATAAACGGTTAGCAAATGGAATTTTCATATATCTCCCCTTAGTAACACAAGACGGATGGATGTTCAGTCTTGCAAAGAGGAAGGCTTTCCTCACAGCCTGAAGGGACAATGATTGGAAATACTTTGGTATCTCACCACAACAGGGGGGAATGCCAAATACAAAAGGGGAGCATACTCTGGGAGAGTTAGAATAAATTTTCTTATGTTCCCAACTCAAAAAAACAATCCTTAATTGTCTTGAAACACTCCTGCTCCGTCAATAGGAGTAGAGAGTCCAAATTTAAACCCTTTAGTTTTAGATTATCTTCAAGGGTTTTTGACCAATTAGTATAATAGTTATCAGATAGAAGAAACCAGATTAAACTAGATCTATTTGGTCTATAGTGAATTTTAAGCCAATATTTATACGCCATCAACCAGGCTGTGGTCTCCAGTGAATCCAAGCCAAGTTCATCATATAACGTTAAATAATGAACACATGGCGGAATAGATAACAATTTCCTGCAGAACCGAGTTTGTAGATTTTCAACCTCCTTGTTAAAAGCTGTTGCCCATACAGATGTACCATATAGTATTAGAGGTCTGATTTTGGCTTTATAAATTTTCAGAGCTGCAAGGACATCTTGGTTTCCCTTCTTATAGTAAAAGGATTGTAGCGTTGCCAATGCTCTTTTCCCAGAATGAACAGCCTTTTCTCTCTGCTTTACCCAAAGACGATTGTAATGGAATAGAACACCCAAATATGTATACATTTTTACCTGTTCTATAGATTGATTATTCATTTTCCATTTCCTTTGAGTAAAACCTTTTGAAAATACCAAGACCTTTGATTTGTTAACATTTATCTGTAGGTGGAACCTTACACAATATTCACTGAATCTATTCAGGGCTCTCTTTAAGCCCACCTGAGTCAGCGACAATAATACAGTGTCATCAGCATATTGTAACACTAAAAGTGGGCGATTTCCTAACATAGGAGGGTGGGTATCAACCGATGACATGAAATTTGGAAGATCTGCCACAAATAAATTAAATAAATGCGGAGCTAGGACACAGCCTTGTCTTACACCTATTCCTGAATAGATAGGGTCAGTTAGATGACCACTATCAGTAAATTTTACCCTACAGCGATTGTTGGTATGAATTTGGCTCAACAAAAACAAGAGTCTTGGATCTATACTTAAACTATACTCCAAAGTGTAGGTCGATGAATTAGATCAAATGCCGCTTTTAGATCAATGAACGCAGCAAATAATTTCCCTTTAGGACGGGAAATATACTTATTAATGAGAAATGAGATAACAGTAATATGATCTATGGTAGACATGTGACCTCTGAAGCCCGCTTGTTCAGGTCCCAGAATGGCTTGAGTAGTCATCCAGCTTTGCAATATCATTGCTAAATGACTGTCATATAATTTACCCACGATGGAAAGCAGGCTTATCGGGTGATAATTAGCTGGGAAGGAAAGTTTAAATAGATGCTGGCTAAATCAGTTTTCTGAATGTTTTCTGATTTTTTTAAATTGGTTTTGATTTAGAGATACAGTAAAGGAACAGAAAAACAGTTAATCATGGAGGAATTTTATAAAATAATGCACTTTACTAAAATGAACTACTTCATTAATTTTAGCCTTACATGAATAGTTGCTGCTAGATCATACTTGCGTGTCAATATCTGGCATATGGGGTATTTGTTGGCCTCGTGCACCCTGAAAAGGCCCACCAGTATTGTATTGTTGTAGTCACTAGCTTCTCCTACCCCTTGTGCTGGTTTGGAGATGTAGCTGATACATCTCTGAACTGTGATGGGCTGGGAACCAAGGAAATAGAGGGCTTTTTTAAAAATTAAGGTAGTTTTAGCACAAGGCACTTTTGGAATATGACTGTGTGTAACATAAATAAAACATATAAATTCCACCCATGTCTTTTTCCATCTCTTGAATTCACTTTCCTTCTCTGTTGGAATTTGGAGGGAAGTTCTAAAAGCAGTGCCGCTTTCTTGGCTATTTCAAAAATGGTTCAAAAACAATTTCTTATCAATCCTCCACAAATCAGCAATACCTTTATTAGCCAACCAAAATGCCCAAAATACACCACACAAGCCTTTGAAGCTTCACTGTTTTCTCCAGCAGGGAAAGATGTTAAAACTCACACAAGAGAAGAAAAATGAAAATATTAGAGTACAGTTACTTTCGTTGTATGATGATCTGGACTTGCCCTGATATGCCTAGAGAGGTGCTGTTGTGCCAGGCATTCTCAGTGGCTGGTGCCAGGGCATCTGAGGACCCTTTTTTATATATACATTTATACTTTTTGATAACAGTCGCCTTCTGCTAGAGTTTTGTGCAGAACAGCAGTTGACTATTACAAACACCATATTTCATCAGAAAGATAGCTTATAGACAACCTGGATGCATCCCCCAATCCAAACACTGGCACCTCATTGACTATATCCTAGTGCGCCAGAGAAATATTTGCAATGTCCGTCATACCTGAGTGATGCCCAGTGCAGATTGTCAAACAGATCATCTCCTCGTAAGATGTAAACTAAATCTTCATTTTAAGTTTAAACCTAAGAGGGGTGGCATCCTAAAGAGGAGACTCCAAGTCAAGAATCTTCAACAAGCTGCCATGAGAGACAACTTCCAGGCAAATTTGCAAATAAAACTTGAAGACCATCCTGTAGACTCTTCTCCCACAGTGCTTTGGCAACATATCAAAAATAGCATCCTGCAGTCTGCGGAAGAATCCTTAGGATTCTCCCTCAAGAAAAATCAAGACTGGTTTGATGAAAACAACCAAGAGATCAAAGAGCTGTTGCCAAAGAAGAGAACTGCTCACTAGGCACACCTCGCCCAGCCATCTTGCCATGTAAAAAAAGCAGCCTTTTGCCTCACATGTCATCAACTCCAACAAAAACTCAGACATTCAGAACAAGGGGTGGATCAATTTAGCAGAAAAGACACAACGTTGTGCAGATCTGGATGATTCTAGAGGATTTTATGAAGCTTTTAAAGCAGTGTTTGGACCTACATATCAGATCCAAAGCTCCCTATACAGTACAGATGGTCAAACACTAATTACAGATACAGCTTCCATTCTGAACCGATGGGCTGAACATTTCCAAAGCCTCTTTAGTGCCTACCAAGCCGTCCAAGACTCAGCTATTCAACATATGACACAACAACCGATGAAAAATGAATGGGACATAGCTCCCACTTTGGAAGAAACCCTTAAGGCCATACAGCAGATGAAAAAAGGTAAGGCAGCCGGGATTGATGGAATTCCACCTGAAGCTTGGAAACATGGAGGTCATGTACTCCATGCTAAATTCCACAAGCTCTTTGAGAGTTGCTGGGGAAAAGGTGAACTGCCATCAGATCTCCGAGATACAGTCATCATCACCCTGTACAAGAAAAAAGGAGCAAAATCTGATTGCTCAAACTATCGAGGTATAACACTGCTCTCCATCGCTGGAAAAATCCTTGCAAGGATACTCCTGAACAGATTAGTTCCTGCTATTGCAAAAGAACTTCTTCCTGAAAGCCAATGTGGCTTTAGAGCTAGTAGGAGCACTACAGATATGGTATTTGCTGCAGCTGGGTGGCCAAGGGTGAGAGAATGCCATTGCAGCCCATTATGAGGGGTGAGTGGAATCATGAGTTGTGGGGTTGTGGAAAAGGTGAAAGACAGCTACTGGGTGTAGGTATTACTGATGACCTGCTATGTGAGAGGATGGCAGGCATGAGCATGAGGCACTACCAGGGGTGGCTGTTGAAGGCGTGGATTGTCATGATGCTTGGTACATACAGTAGTTGCCTGAGGCTAATACTTACCAGTAGCAGAGGAGGACAGGAGTGAGTGAGGAAAGGAACTACAGGTAGGTATCGATAGAGAAAGGGAGCAGCCAGTGGGGTAAGTGGGTGGGTTATAAGTAGGTAAGAAGCTGTACCCAAGTATGGATGGAGAAAGGTGGAGGTGAGGTGAAATGAGGGTAGAAGGGAACAGAGGAAGGGTGAACAATGATGCCCATCAGTCCCCCCCCCCTTTTTTTTTTTTTGGTCTTCCAAAAACTTTGAAAAATCTTCATTTCTCAATTGGATTATTATTATTATTATTATTATTATTATTTTGCTTTCAATTGAAATTGAAAGTAGATTTAGATGGATTTTGTTAAGATATTTTGATACTTCCTTTTATGTTGAGAGGATTTATTTTATGGCTTTAGACTTTTTATAAAAACGTTGCAAACTACCCTAAGTCTTCTGTATGCTTTTGAACAATGTTATAGTACCGATATATATTTTAGTGCTAACTGCACTTGCACAGCTTTATGGCTCTGTCTAGCTGTGAAGTAAGCAAATACATCTGGGAACATTTATATGATATTAAGTTGATGCACAATCAATTATGTTCTAATGGTTATAATTCCAATGAATTTCTATTTTATGATCACAAGATGAGGACATTTATTGATCAGCACTACAGATAGGAATATTTTTTGTGTATCATGCTAAATGACTAACATGCTAGCATATGCTAAAAATTATTTTAGGTTAGCACTTGTGGTAAAAAGGATTCATTAGCAGCACTAAGAGCCCCTCAGTTGATGCTGTTGCTTATATTGTAAAAAGGGATATAGGGATGTTTTTACTGTTTAGGTAAGAAAACCTCAGGTCCTCTAATGGCATTTGCTCTTTTTTATTTTATTTTATTTTTTGCTTTGCTTCTGGAGTTTACACTCTAAACAGATCTCTCTCTTTCTGTACTTTTTTTTGGTCCTACTTCAGTAATTTCAACCTTACCATATATACTCAACTATTAGTCGACCACATGTATATGTCTAGGGCAAGATTTGCCACCAAAATTATGGAGTTTGAACATGGATAAGTTGAGGATAAAACTTTGCAGAATGTTATGAAGGATGTAAAGGACAAAGCAAAGGAAAATGATGCCAAAGAATATACAACATTGTAGTAAGCCTAACTGTTTCTTCTTACCCAAAATACTGGATGGCTGAGGATGGAAGTATGGCAAATTGTGGCTGTATGATGTGTGTGGGAGGTGGCTAGGCACAGGGCAGGCTAAGAAAATGAGCATCTATCAAAAAGGATGAAAAGGCAAAGCAAAGAAAATTGTGACTATACAGTGCTCCCTTGCCTTATGTGGGGGATTTGTTCCGGACCCACCCCCACAAAAGGCAAATTCCACCTATGTTCAAGCCCCATTCATTTGAATGGGGTGTGCCCATGCAGCAAGGCACACCCAGTCTGAGCGTGCACCATTCAACATATTAGGGCTCGCCTTCCGTGTGATCTCAAGTCCATGTATGGTGAGCCCACGTATGACGTGGGCATGCTGTACTAGCACCAATAATAGCCTTTAATTTTTATGTGATAACTTGACCTGATTTTAACCAGGAAAAGCCGACAAACATACACAAGTGGCTTATTAGAATCCTTCAGAACTTTAAGTTCGTTCAGTGCCTTTGAGGGAAAGCACCAAAGAGCTGCCACTACTGCCATTTTCCCACCCAGACATTGAGAAAAATCAGTTGTGACACTATGATGGAAAGAGTAGAGGGGGCTGATGCTTCCTTTAAGTGCCCCAGGAAAGTCTTAAGCTTTTGCTTTTTGCCACTCAAAAGAATGGGATTTTTCCCCCTTTTGATTAAAAAAATACTGTACTTTGACTCATGCAAAAGCTGACCCAGGTTTTTTTGGGGGGTCAAATTTCCCCCTAATTTTTTTAGACTTATATATGAATGTGTACAGTAAATAGAAGCCTCACAGTGCAGTGCTCTGCCTGTTTACTTGGAAGTAAGTTGTATGGTGTCAAATGAAGCTTGTTCCCCATGAAGTATATTTATGTCTGCAACCTAAATCCTTCTTCCTATGTACTGCAGAGACATATTTCTTATCTAAATGAAATCAGCATCATGAAATCCATGAGTTAATCCATCAGGAAATTTACTTATTCTGACTTTGACTATGACATTGCTTTTTAAAGACATTTCTCTATTTATATTGTACAGGATTTTGGGATCACATCATCAAATCATGTTACTAAATTTAGTATTAAACATATTTGCTCTGAGCTGCCAAATAGCATACTGTATACATTTTCTTATAAAATTGGAGAGAAAAACATAAATGCCACTGTAGCTTAAATTCCTGCTATTTAAATGTGAGTGGAAAATGTTCAGTTCTTGCCTTTCCCATTAAATTGGAAATTTCAGAGTAGGATTCTTTGGAAACTCCTAATTAACCCACAATTGATTTAGGAAGTACATATACAATGCTGCCCTCTGGTGGGTGTTTGCTTTGTACACTTTTTCAAGTGACGTAGTAAATGTTGCTATACCTTTTCACTGCTGCATTCTCATACAGTACAGTGGACCCTTGTTATACACTGGGGTTTGGTTCCAAGATCCCCCATGTATAACAAAATCCGTGTATGCTCAAGTCCCATTAAATGTAATGACATAGCAAAATGGTGTCCCTTTTAAAAAATGGAAAATCAAGGTTTGATATTTGAAATTTATACTTTTTTGTAACATTTTCAAACCGTGTATGCTTGAATCCGTGTATAAGAAGGGCCGACCGTATCTTGTTTGCAGATTGGCTATATGGACAAATATAAGTTTGTAATAGGATTTATTCTGACTTCAGTACACCATGGTCTACCATAGAACAAGGAGAGTAATGTGTTTTGTGACCATTTCCTAATAACTAATAACCACTTTTTAAGAATAATTGTATCTGTTTCATCTCAGATGAAAATAGTTTTTGTCTTCACTGGAAAATTTACATAAAGGATAATAATAATATGTTTTGTTCTGTTAACCAAACCATAAAAATTGAATACTTGGTATCATACAGATTCGCTGTTCCTTATATGCTTGGCCAAACAAAAAGAAAGTTGGCACTAGCAAAGTTCAGCTAGCTTACCTCTAAAAATCAGTGAACATCTTTACAAGTACACCACTTTCATATATAGTCATCATTGATTATTTGCAAGGTCAAGGCTGCTGTGCACACATACCTCCTCCTCATCCCTCCTGGGCTTTTCCTCTGGGGAGGGAAAAAGTCCAGGAGGGAGAAGCCAGGAAGCTTCTCCAATCCTGGCACACGCCAATCCTGGCCCTTTCCAGGACAAAGAGCTGCCTTTTCCCCTAAGCAGCTCTCTGCATTGAGAAGGGGTTTGGGGAAAATAACCCCGCACTCTTTTCCAGGATGGGGAGCTGCCTGGGGAAAGACATCTCTCTTGCCTTAGGAAGGGGGTTGGGGGAAATAATCCCCCACCTTTTTCCAGGACAGGGAGCTGCCTGGGGTAATACTGCTCTCCTTCCCTGGGAAGGGACTTGGGGAAGGTGAATGCGCCCTCCTTCCTGCTGTTCCAAGGCTTCAGAGAGCTTCTCTCTCCCCCTGCTTTATTTGCGAATTTTGACTTTCACCGGGGGGGGGGGGGAATCTTATGCCCCCGGGCCCCTTGAATGTCAAGGGTCGACTGTATTGTTTAGAAGTCTACGTTGGGAAAAATGGACATGATCTAACATTTTATGAGGTTAACAGGAATTTCTGCATTCATGCATTAGACTGGGGAACTCAGACTTTGCATGTAGTGAATGAAAACCAATTGCCACAATCTAGTGATTTTCTATGACTACAGGTACTGCTGCGTACAGGCTGAATATCTCTTATCTGAAATGCTCAGGTCCAGAAGTGTTTTGCATTTCACATTTTTCAGATTTTGGAATATTTGTATATACATAATGAGATATCTAGGAGATGGGACCCAAGTCTAAATACGAAAGTCATTTATGTTTCATACACAGCTTATACCCATAGCCTGAAGGAAGTGGCATCACTAAGGGGTGTGAACTGCACCAGGTGATACTCAAGAGAGTGGTGTCACCCTATGGGGTGGTACACCCGGGGAGGAGGCTGCCTTTCGAGTCATGCTTTTCTTAAAACATATTTGGATGTACTGGCCAGCGAAGGATATATTTCTCACTTTTCAGTACTTTTAGAGGGAAAAAGAACATGTTTTCTTTGATGCATCTCTTTTCAGTTGATGCACTAAAAATGCTTTGCACTCTGGTATCTGGACATTTGGAAGACGGCTTTTGTGTAGTATACAAAAAGATTTTATTACTATTAATATCCATTCATGGGGTGGATGTGAAAATATTACTATGGGGTTTTTTAAAATCTAGGAACCTTTGATAAAGTTGTCATTGTTTAAATTACTATTTGATAAGTCCAAGATCTAATATATTATTTATCATCTCTATCTTTAATGCAGCTGGCTTATTTTCAGTGGTGCTGAAAAAGTCTCAACATTTACAGAACAATTTTCTCCTGGATCAGTGAATCAGAGATTATATTTTACTTAATAAACTGCAGTGAACACATTTAGAGTCTGTGAAATTAAAACACAAGTTTCATGGAGCTGCCATTGGCAACAACATAAGGAGTAGACTGAAATAATATATTGAAATTCTAATTATGTATTCACTGTGCTTTATTCCAAAAGTCCTTTATGTACTTTCTACATTGAATACAGGAATGTATTTAAGACTGCAGATATTTCTCATTGTAACATTAAAATGAACTTTTACAGGCTCCCTGAATGTTGTACATTTTGATCAAGATCTCATCTTATCACCATTATTAGATTAAATAACAATAGAACTATATTTTAACATTCCATTGATGAGAACAAAAAAGAAATGAGTGTGAATGAATATTTTGGAAATATGACCAACTGCTTTTCCTTTTTAAATTAAAACATTCCATGATCCATTCAGCTTCCATCCACCAAAGGTGATGATTAATAGCTAGTTAGAAGGGAATGTTGGATTGTTTCTCATGCCCCATTGTGCATGATGATCTTTTCTCATTGCCAGAAGGATGGGGTGGAGTGTCTGGATTTGTGTGTCTCCCTCATTTCTGGTAAAAATCAAGACAGCCATGTAGTTATATGCAGTGATCATGCTTTCTGCACGCATGGGCAGGGTTAAGTTCAGGGTTTACCAATCCCTGAGATTTTAAGGCCAGAATCTGAGACATGGGAATGGGAACCAAAGTTTGTAAAGTAAAAAAAAAAAAAAAAAAAAAAAAAAAGGAAGATTTTCAAACTCTTATTTTACTGGATTGTGGAACACATTAATAAAACAATCATCAATATAATTATTTTACTGTTACTAATAATCAGATGTTTGAGAGTGATGATGAAGATGATGATGATGATGAGCAATGCAGGTCTATTCAGAATCATGTCCTAGTGAGTTTAATGGTACCATTAGGTAACTTCAAAATGCTGAGGATCTAACATATCTTAGTTTCAAGGTTTTATTTCAGGGATGGAGGAGCAAAAGGAAAAGAGTTGGAGACAAGAATGAGGAAAGAGGAAGAAGATAACAAGTGTAGCTAGGAGAAAGAGGATGGGACCCATGGATCTGCCTTCATTTTCACAGTTGAACACCTGTGCTCGAGTCCCATAGGAAATAAGAGGGCTCGTGCATGTGGCAGAACGGCGCGTGTGCACTATGGGCGCACACACAATTATTTCCTTCCCCAAGCAGCTCCTATGTAAACTGGAGGCCTCATGAGATGCGTCTGTGCTAGGCGCGGGCGCACTATAATTGGAACTGAGAGAGGACAAGTCAAGTCTATTGTCACAAATGTAAGGGGAAGCCATCTGCTTTTTTTAAAAAAATGAAGCTTGGAATTTTGATCACTTAATGGTCCAAACAGTCACTTGGTGACATGCCTAGAATCTGAACAAAATCCAGTAATATGACAATGATACTTGAAGAAGGCTTTTCATTAGTAGCTGATGGGTGCTTGGAGGAGAATGGGATTATAAATCTTTTTTCTATTAACTTCCTTTAGTCAGTTTGTCTTAAAATACACATATAAGGCAAAATTCTAATAAGGTTTAAGGTCCTGGAGAAAGTTAAAATAAGAACCACCTCTTTTGACTATTGCACTCATGGTGTTACAAGTTTCTAATCCTAAATACTTTTAAAATGGGAATGGCAATGCCAGAAACAGCTGAAATCTGGTGATAGATTAATGGTTTTGTCTGAGACAGTACTTCTCAGTACTCCATCAGAGGTGTGCCATGAGAGTCACACATAGATAATAATAAATAATAATAACTGAGTCCAATATTATTGTGTGTGTGATATGTAGGGAGATCTTGTAGCACCTTTGAGACTGAAAGAAAGAAGTTGGCAGCATGGGCTTTCTTAGACTACAGTCTACTTCCTCAGATGCATTTGTGTGTGATGACAGTAAGAAAGAATGTCTCTATATATGTTCATTGAGTGTCTTCATGTCATTTCCAACTATGGCTACCCTAAGGCGACCCTATCATGGAGTTTTCTTGGTAAGATTTGTTCAAAGGAGGTTTGCCATTGCCTTTCCCTAAGGCTGAGAGCATGTAACTTGCTGAAGGTCATCCAGTGGCTTTCATGGCTGAGTGGGGAATTGAACCCTGGTCTCCAGAGTCCAACATTCAAACCACTATGCCACGCTGGTGTATATGTACCATATTGATGACATTTCTGGAATTATCACCATCCAGTCTCTGGAATGAGTATAAGATTGTGGATAGCATCTCACATAATCTATAGAATCTAGAAAAAGTTTCCCATGAATCACTTTCCTAGTAGCACTGAGTTCTGCTCATTATGAGAAGAAAGGGCCTGAACAGACAGGCCAAAATAAAGCTGCTTCTGGACATTGGAGGTATGCTGCCATACATCAAAGGAGTCACAGACAGAATAGGCAAAGTGGTGAAGAAGCACAACCTCCAAATGGTTTATAAACCGACCATGAAAATCCAGCAAATGCTATGCTCAACAAAGGACAAGCGAGACCCTCTCACAGCCACAGAAGTTTACCACATACCATGCAGCTGTGGACAAGTCTATATAGGGACCACCAAATGCAGTGTCCAAACACAAATCAAGGAACATGAGAGACACTGCAGACTGGGTCAGCCAGAAAAATCAGCAGTAGCAGAACACATTACAAACCATCCTGGGCAAAAAAGGCTGTTTGAAAACACTGAAAGTCTGGACCATGCCAACAACTATCAGGTCAGAATGCACAGGGAAGCCATTGAAATCCACAAACACTTGGACAACTTCAACAAGAAAGAAGAAACCCTCAAAGTAAATAAAGTTTGGCTACCAGTCCTGAAGGACATCAAAACCAGGACTCAGCAAATGCAAATGAGAAACCACTCAGGGTCAGAGGCTTTCCCAGCAAGCAATGATCACCAATTAGCAGATACTAATCCTCCTTTGCATATCCTCCTATCCTAAGGAGGCCATCAACAACAGAACAATACACAGATTAACATGGGAATTACTCCTCCTCACCTAGGGTCACACTGTATATATACATACACCCACTCTCTTCCAGGTTAGCATTCTCTGAAGATGCCGGCCACAGATGCTGGCAAAACGTCAGGAATAAACCCTTATAGAACATGGCCACATAGCCCAAAAAAACCCCAAAAAAACTATGGATGCCAGCCATGAAAGCCTTCGACTACTAATTATGTTCTTAAATAATTGTAGAAGAAAATGTTTGTCTCTGAAACTCAGCACAAATCATATTTCAGTAGAGTCCATAGAAATTTTTGAATTCATTTCAGTCGGTAGATTTTTTTTATTATTTTGTGTAGCAGTTCAAAGGAGCTTGAAATCCCTGCTCTTTTTCTTCCACACCTTTAATAGGGAATGGTGACTATTTCACCAGTGTACGAAATGGAAGATCAATATTTGCAGCATGGACAGAAAATGTAATGTCCTCCTAATAATCTGCCAGGCCTAGTCTGAAGAGGAAATGAAGAAAAAGACAGTTGAATCACGGAGAACTAGTGGCATGTGCCTCAGCTCTGTCAAATCCAGACTTGTGTCCTAATGCCCAGATCTGTTAGCTAGGAGCCCCCTGAACAAGAACTCCCAAAATGTATCCCTCTTTTGTTCCAGATTCTCCAAATGTACGGGCTCCTTTGTGTTGGGGATCTCATGTTCTCCAGTTTCTGCTCAACAGCTCAAGTAATTCACATGCCAGAAACTGCCTATGAGGAACATAGGAAGCTGCTTGGTACTGCAGCAGCTTTCCAGGATTGCTCACAAAACTTTTTCTTGGAACTAACTATCCCTAGTGGTATCCCATCAAGTATTAACTAAGCACCACCTTGCTTGGATTTTAAAATCAGACACAATTGAGATGTTCAGGGTGGAACTGTGGTCTTACAGATGTCTCAGAGTGCTGGGTTCCAGATCACATAGCTGTCCCCATTAAGGTTTTCCACTGTTAACAATGGGAGTGGAGCTTGAGTGTTGTTATCTGGCCCAAGAGAGATAAAATGCTGAGCCCCACACTTTCAATGCTTGTTTTGTTCTTCTTGAAGTTAAGCAACTATCTAACTTCAGACTGATGTTAACTAAATTCTCATGTTACCTGCCAGATTCAAACATCCTCTGACATATTTTATTCTATGAGCTCCTAGTTATGATGGGAAATGGGCACAGTTCCTGTGTCATGAAGATTCCCACAGTGCTTAATGAAGGCTATGCTGCCCCCCGCCTGCCATAAATGCAAGCATCAGGTCCTTTACAGGGATGATTAACATTTTCAAATCTTCCATGTTCTGTCTTATGCTACTTCTCTTTCTGATGTAAGCTACTCATGCTCTGGAATGCATCTTATACTGGAATGAGAGGGAGGCAAGATGAAAGATGGGAAAGCTCAAACACATATTCTGTTCATTTGAAGAGGCATTACTACAAAGCGTATTTTGAGAAGTACTCTGTTGGATCAAAAGAATTTGGGGAACTTATCTTAGTTTCCAGAGCACCACTCCCATAGGAACAATCCTAAATGTTTCTTTTAAAAATTCATGAGTTATGTAAAGTGTATGTGGGAGGTTGGGAAGGGAAATAGGGATTTCCTCCCCTATGGGAGTCCTCATGGAGATTTTTCATTAATTGCCTTAGATGCTTCTTCTAACAGTAAAATGCAAGAGTGGATACATATTTCATTTTATAGACAACAGCTTTTTTTACCTCAGATCTCAGTTGATTTATACAGCTATTAATTCAAGGTGCAAATAAAAGCAATGGAATGCAGAACACATTTGAATCATTTATTGTTGATAAATTCTTAGTTAATATGCTGATAGACACAAAGAACAGCTAACTGCAATCTAAACCATGGCTTTCTGACTGATATTTCTAGTAAATTATCCAGTGTTTACAAGATTCCCTCCCTCCCCCATCTTTCAAAAGCCAATGCTGGGCATGTTATGAAACAACAAAAAATATGCTGCAGATAGGGATTAACTAGCACATGATAAGAATTTAGCAATATAAAAACACAGCTTTTCCTGCTTGGGCAGTCTCCAGACAAATTAGGTCACCCAACTAATACTGGGGAAGTTAAATTATTCATCATGCAAGCAAGGTCAGAAGATATGCAAAGGCAGTCAACCACACCAAAGAAATTGCCATGTAGTGGACATTTAACTGTAGTATCAGATACATAGAACAAGAAAAGGAATAGCCACATTTAAAATGGTGACGGTGATATACTTAAACATTTCTGACCTGCTTTCTTTCAACATTCCTTGCTTTGCACAGAATTTATTTAAAATAATAAAATACCTTGAAGGGCAGTAATTAATGAAATAGAGTACAATAGCCATGAGAGGATGCCATCATAAAATAGAATCATAGATATGGAAGAGACCTCAAGGGCGATCAAGTCCCAACCCTCTGCCATGCAGAAATACACCGTCAGAGCATCCTTGACAGAAGGCCATCAAGCTTCCATTTAAAAAACCTCCATGTGCTGAGTGACTGAATAAGCTCTCATCACTAGTCCCAGTTTCTGCCAACCTAGCATTCAAAAGCATGTAAATGTACAAGTAGATAAATAGGTACCACTTTGATTGGAAGATAACAGCATTCCATGCACCTCGGCATTTAGTCATGCTGGCCCCATGACCAATGCTGGCTCCCTTGGGTTAGTAATGGAGATGAACACTGCCCCCATACAGACAGATACGTCTACACAATCATGTCAAAGGGAAAATCTCTTTCTTTTTAATAAACATCACATGTTTTTGGCCACGGAGAAAGATGGATAATAAGTAAAGAAATTGATCAGACTGTTTATTTGGTTTTTAAAATGCTGTGCAATTGTTAGGTGGTTTTGCCTTACATCTCAGCACTTGTGCCTGAGGTCAGTGCATTTTGGTAGTATGTGTTCGTCTCATTATTTCAGTTCAATCCTAAGTGTGTGTTTTCAGAAGTAATCCCCACTGATTTTAGTAGGCACACTATCAGGGAAGTATGTATAGGATTTCAACTGTAAGCTTCTTCTGATTGTTCATTGACATATTCTGTGTTTCAATTTATCTGAGGCTAATTTCATCACGTCTAAATGACAGGAAATAATCAGAATAGTGTTTTCAGAGTGAGTAATTATTCAGAGAACATCCAGTTTCAGTTTTCTTGCTTTTAAAGGGGAGTCTTTCCTCTAACATTGGAATGTGCAAAACAGAAACATACAAAATCCATTATTGAAAATATAGACCATCTTATCTAAAACCTAATGTATGATTAAAATTTCAGTTTGCAAAATAATACAGTGAGAAGACAGCTGAATTCATTTAGCCCAAATATCCTATTTACCTTAGCTTGGGTTACACTGCTGAATTTATCTTGTTAAGGTTTGCTTTCTGTTGTATAACTTTTAACATTTCCGAGAGGAAAATAGGGATATGCTTGCAACTCATGTTATGCTTGTTTCAAGGATCATTGCATAACTATGACAACTCCCACTTTAAATACCTCTACTATATAAGCTGTGATAACTGCTACTAGAAATATTCCTAACCTTCACTGTATTTAAATAACAAGCAACAATCTTCCTTTCCTTTCTACCCTCCCTCACCTCTTCTGACAGCTCCCTCACCTTCTCCACCAAGCTGTCTGGAGGCGTTAAAACTCTCATTGCAAACTCTCGGCTCCTGCTGAGTCTTCAGCCCAGGTGGGAATTGGGTTTCTTTTGCTCCCACAAACCCATTCTGGTAGATTTCGACCATTTAAGATTTCAGCTTTAAAGTTTGAGCCTCAGGAACTCAAAACCTAAAAGGTGTGCTTGAGGCTACTGAGAAATAAGAGCAGAATCCAACCGCTCTCTGCTACCCAGTGACATACATTAAACCGCTTCCTAGTAGCATGACCTTATAGCAGGCAATGACTACGATATCAATCAATCCTACTGAAACACACACACTTACCGTTTACTAAAAATTAAATCTATTAAAAGAATAAAAACATAGAGAATCATAAATATGTAAAAAGAAACGGAAACAAGATAAAAATAAGGAAATCGGTTTTTCTGTTTTAGACAGGTAAACCTAATACAGGTTGAGTTTCCTTATCTGATATGCTTGGGACCAGATGTGTTTTGGATTTTGGAATTTTTTGGATTTTGGATTAGCATATACATACATAATGCATTTATATATACATACAGAGTCATACAATTGAAAGATACCACAAGGGCCATCCAGTGACAAGGGCCATCCAATCACTTTCTGTGGGAGGGAGTTCCACTGTCAAATAGCTCTCACTGTGAGGAAGTCCCTTCTAATGTTGAGGTGGAATCTCTTTTCCTGTAGCTTGCATCCATTGTTCCGGGTCCTATTCCCTGGAGCAGCAGAAAATAAGCTTACTCCATCTTCAATATGACATCCCTTCAAATATTTAAACAGGGCTATTATATCATCTCTTAACCATTTCTTCTCTAGGCTAAACAGACCCAGCTCCCTAAGTTGTTCCTCATAAGGCATGGTTTCCAAACCTCTCACCATTTTAAACACCCTCCTTTGGATACACTCCAGCTTGTCAACATCCTTCTTGAACTGTGGTGCCCAGTACTAGACACAATATTCCAGGTGAGGCCTGACCAAAGCAGAATAGAGTGGCACTATTACTTTTCTTGATCAAGACGCTATAATTTTATTGATGCAGCCTAATATTGCATTGGCCTTTTTAGCTTCCGCATCACACTGTTGACTCATGTTCAACTTGTGGTCTAATAGGACTCCTAGATCCCTTTTACATGTAGTCTCGTTAAGCCAGATATCCGCCATCATATATCTGTGTATTTTTTTAATTTATTTTTTGCCCTAAGTGCAGTACCTTACCTTATATTTCTCCCTGTTGAAATTCATTTTGTTAGCTGTGGTCCAGCTTTCTAATCAAATTTTGATTAGATTAAGGTCATTTTGAATTTTGATCATCTCCTCTAGGTATTAGCTACTCCTCCTCATTTGTCATCTACAAATTTGATAAAGTATGCCCCCTATTCTTTCATCCAAGTAGTTCATAAAGATGTTAAATAGCACTGGGCCCAGGACAGAAGCTTGTGGCACCCCAATGATCACTTCTTTCCAGGATTAAGAGGAGTCATTGCTGAGCACCCTTTGGGGTTGTCCGGTTAACCATTTACAAATCCATTTAACAGTTGCATTGTCTAACCCACATTTTACTAGCTTGTTTGTTAGAATATCATGGGGGATCTTGTCAAAGGCCTTACTGAAATCAAGACATGTGATATCAACCACATTCTCTTTGTCTACCAAGCTGGCTTTTCTTAGATTCCAGTTTTAGGAGACAAAATACCTTGTGGAAGAACTTATCCTCCTCACCTTGTGGGCCAAGTGAAGGCCAGGGTGTCATCACCATGTATAAACGTGGCTACATATGCAGCCCCTTCTGTTCACACACAGTGTGCCGCATTTACCTGGAATGAACCTGAAGCAATGACCGTCCTTCCCACACTGCCCTGAGTGATTCCAAGTTTTTGGTGAGAGCTCTGGACTAGCCCTAGGTGTCTATCACTACCTTGTCCTAATTTGCAACTAGGTGAGGTGACAGCTGCCACATGTTGCAACCCTTTCATGTCCCAAAAGGTTGGCCTTGGTGGTGGTACTTCGTTTTCTGCGCTAAAGGCTTGGCCCATTATCCTAAAATCTGTCAGCGGTGGGGGGAACCTCCCTGATGCCTCCTTGTCTGTTGCCTTCCTGGTATCTCAGCGGTTTTAGAGGGATGGGTTTTTGGTAATTAGTAATCACTTGCCTGTTCCCACTAATTTTCTAAATTATTATTATTATTTGACAATATATAATCTCAATGAAATTAGCAGGAACAAATTCATTTGTATACTCTGCTGATGAAATACTTTTACTCTGCGCTCTGATGTTGATGAAATGAGGAGCCTAGTAGGCTGTATGGTTGAAACAAAAATGCAGATGTTTTATTTATTTTTGTAGTGTCCACTATCTACATATTTTTTTAAAAAAAACAACCTCTCTGTTCATTGACATCTTTTGCCTTCTCAGATGTTCAGTGTACACACATTTTTATAGTTTGTGGTAGCAGTTCCCTTTCCCAAACTAGACCCTCATTCATTTCAAAGTTGTCAATCGAAATATCCACCACTCACAAAAATACTTACATCTATCCATTCTTGCCCTCCTCTCTCTGCTTGATCAGAAACCCTGCTTTTGTTTAGAGACCAGTAGTGCACCTAGAATGCCTCCCCCCTGCTTCTCAACAGTTATAGCCACTAGAAAGGGTGTGGAAATCCTATATGTAACCCACAGCTGTCTTCGTGGTTGTGTAAGTTTTGCAGAGGCTTGCACCTGCTGACAACACCAGGTGAACTTGAAGAAAATTTTAGTGGCATGAAGAGATCTTGTGTTACTAATATCTGAATTAGTTGATAAAATAATTATAAAGAAGTCTTATAATAAGACTGGCTCAAAAATTGTAGACCAGCCTTTTCCAACCTGACACCTTCCAGATGTTCTGAACTTCAACTCCAATCACTGCACCTAGCCTGACCATGTTGGCCGCATATGACAGAAGCCATGGTCCAACACATCTGAGGCACTTGTGCAGGGATGACTTTCTTAAACAATTGTTTTTGTGCTAAATCTTGGCTCCTCAAAGATGCTGATCAGAACAGTGAAGAAAGATGTTGCTTGGCTTCTCTGCATCAAGTAAAAACCAAACATTTTCCTTTCCTTTTCTGAGTACTGCATTAAAGTTAATCTCCTTAGATATTGAACCATATGGAATCTGTAAGGCTTGGCATCTGCCCAACCAATTTGCTGGTGTATTACACTTAGGCTGTTGGAAGAGTTCTAGAGATCTAATTTCCTTTCTGGTTGTAAAGAGGATGCCAAAACCCAAAAATATATTTGACAGTTCTTGTTTTCACATTGCATTTTGTCTTCTGTGTTTATTCAGGATCTTAGAAGATGCTTTAATCATTAGTCATAATATGAGTTTCAGATTATTATATTACATAATCAATGTTCTAGTAAAACCTTCTGCATCACTGTAGCACAATGCTTCATTTGATGCTATCACATTTTTTTAAAATATTGTGTAGCATATCAAATGTGATTCATTTTTTAAAATTTTATTGGGATTTAAAGTGTGGTTACAAAGGAAAAAGAGGGAAAAACATATAAAGGAAAAAATTACATAAGATACAAACATACGCATATGCATTAATACATGATGACTGTTATTTAAAAATAGATTTTCTTCAATTTAGTCTCTATGAAATGCACATTTACATATAGCAAAAAACCACAAAATCTTCTGACCACTGAATTATAGGTAATTCTCTCCCCCACCCCCAAGTCTTGGAGTATCAGCCTTTTAGCGACCATAAAAGCATGCATAATTTAACCACAGTGAACATTGGATTCCATGTCTACAGTTTAGAATTTTTGCTAGTAGTCTTTGAGCCTATAAACACACCCTCATCATCTAATTATTCTATTCATATCTCACTGTGTGCAATCTTGTCCCTTCTTCCTGTCTCTCAAAATGCTTAGTTAAGATTCTGAACCTGCATTCAGCTATCTGTGCATGAACATTGGGTTTTGTCTCTGTCAAACACTTTGTGGCATGGTTTGGAATAAAAAAGCAAATAAATCAATATTTTTTTCAGTAATTAAATTTCACCTAAGAGGCTATATTTTTTTCAGTAATTAAATTAAACAAAAGGAAGCCACTAATACAGAATGTTTAGCAAATGAATTGCTGCTGTATACAGTACTTAAATTCTGTGTTTCTGTAGGTCCACTGACACAATTTATTAGGCCTTTCAAAACTCCATAACAAAATAGAAAGTTAAGTAATTATGGTGCTAAACGTCAAGCTAATGATACATTGGGAGAGTTAGATCCAGTGGAGCCCATTAGAGTATACATTGGTGTGTCTCAGTTTACTGTGGTGAGATACAGACTGTCCATTTGGGGTGGCCTGCAGCCACCCCTTTGCACCACATATTGGAGCCAGGGCAGCCACAGTGGCAGCCCAGAGGCTTCAATTCAGCGTTTTCGGGACCAGGGAGAAGTGGCAAAATGCCACTTTTCCCTGGTCCTGAAAAGGGATGTCCTTGGAGCTTCATGCCCCAGGACACCCTGGGGAGCTGCTGCCAGGAGAGAAAGGGACCGCTTGGCCCCTTTCCCCCCGGCTTCGTTCCCGAAGCCATTTGGTGGCTGCGGGAACAAGGCGCTCCCCAAGAAGGAGCTCCGTTTTGGAGCTCCTTCCAGTGCCACTGAAAGGGCGTCCCAAGCGCCCTGTAGCATTGCAGGGACGTCATAATGGCGATGCCCGTGTATACAGGGCGCCGCCATTATCACACCACTGTGACGTGCTAGGGTTGCGGGGCGTGCAGTGGCGCCACCCTCCGGCAACCCTAGCACGTATCCAGGCCGATGTAAAGTGCCGGTCTGAAAAGCCCCCTAGACATTCTACCGAATCACTTCTTACAACAGAAGCATGTAAACAAGATATGTTCAGAACCTGGCTTCTTTATCGTGAAGTCCTAACCTTCAAAAGCTGGTGTGATACCTTATTTCTCCCACAACCGAGTTGTTTAGCTGCTACCACTACAAATGAGAGTGACTGGCAATGGGATCTCTGCAATCTTAACTTATTGTGACTCCTGCACAGAGCTAGAAATGAATGAGTTACGAGCAATGTTACCAGCAAATAATTACTTGAGAGGGGAGGGAAGGGTATGATGAAGCTACTTTTTAAAACCAATGTCACAAATAAATGTGAGTAATGATTTCTAATTATTTTCAAAAGTTAGTTTTATAGGTACTTTTACTGCAAGTTGTCAAGTTACATGCCATTTTCTTTTAAGTTTTGAAGTTTTTTCATTCTTCAAAAAAGTGACAGTAAGTAATGGAAAAGTAGCCAGTAGTGAAACAATTAAAAGATTGAGATAACATTTTCCATCATCAGGATGAATAACACACAATAGGCAAAGCAAATGGGTGAAGTGCTATATGTAAATGTGCATTTCATAGAGACTAAACTAAAGAAAATCTATTTTTTTAAATTATTTTTTTGGAAATAACAGTGCAAAGCAGCTGCAATCGCACCAGGACCACAGTAACCACACAGCTGCTTCTAAAGTGGGCTGCCTCTGTGGTCCCAAGTCAGCCACTGCCAAGAGCTGGATTATTCTAGCTTCTTTTTGATCCAGATCATGGTTTAGAGTGGCTTCCAGACGCTTTGGGGGCGTGCATAATTTGAACGCCATGCCCTCATGACAGCCAGAAGCCTCTTTATTTGGCTTGCATGTTTGGCTTATAAAACACTGTAATAAATAATCCATGACCTGACTTGGGAGCAGGTGTGTAGACAGAAGGGTTCCAACCTGCTTCCAACTGGAACAGACTTGGGCTGATCTTTTGTGCCTGTCTGTTCCACCCCTTAGAAGGTTTAATAAATGATAGTTTTTTGTCTATCACTATCCCATGCCAGCTTCTAAATCAACAAATAATAATGGAAACAAGAAGGAATCAGGGAGATGGCATAATGGGAATGGTGTAGCACAGATATGCTCCACTCACATCATATTCCAGGATGCACCAGATGAAGCCTTATAATATTAATAAAATGTATAATAATAGGTTTGATTAATTTTTATTGTGAAAGGAAGTTCGGCCAAGTATAATCCTAAAATTCTGTGCCTTCCTTGGGGGCTGAATGGAGAAACATTTGAAAGAAACTGTCTCAGTATAATTGTGGAAGTCACCAACAGTTATAATTACGAGGATTTCATTGTTGGCTTTTTACTGCTTGTGAATGCAGCAAAAGAATTGCTTTTCTGTTTGAGATGGTATGTTCTGTAGTCAGCAGCCAGAATTTGTTCAGTAGGAAATATTAAAGTTGCATCAGGAAAGTAGTTACTTCGTCTTGGTAAGTCCATGAATCCCATGCTTTTTTGCAGTTCATCAGATGCCAATCCACAGCATGCATTATTTATTGAGAGTCAAGCTCCCATATCCTGCCTGGTCTATTTTATCCTCCCTGTAAAATATACAGAATGGAATACATTGGAAACTGAAAGGCCACTGAAAGGCTTAAAAAGAAAGTGATAAAGATATTTGTGATATTTAAATCATTGGCAAGAGAGGTTTGAATTTGAAGATGCTGATTAGTGAAGCTTGTAGAGAGCCTGGAAAATGTAACTTCACCTTCTAAAATTCTCTAGCCAGCCTGGCTGGCAGGCTGCAACATTTTGGTGGCAGACATGGTGGGATGTGCAGTGATAACACCTTTTCAAGCCTTGACCTAAATTGCTTTAAGAAATGTGTTAATGTTCAATGTGAAGGCTGCCCAGTTGTAATTATTAAAGAAATGGTGAAAGGAAAACAGTGTGGAAAGGAAAGAATCTGTGGAGAAATTTAATGTATTTCAACAAAATTCCTATTTCTTTCATTAAAGTATAAAAAATTAATCTACAGATATGTTTAGTTAATGAAGTAGATGTGTTCCTGAGCATTACTTCTTTAACAGGAGGCAGAAAAGTGGAAACATTAACAATTAAAAATAAGCAGATAACACCAAACTACTAGCAGAAAATATCGAAGACTTGGAATGACTATTAAAGGAAAATCTAGGAGGAAACGGCATACAAGGGTTACAACTGAATATTCAGAAAACAAAAATAATGACCGCAGATGGTTTAAGTAACTTTAAAGTGGACAAGGAAGACATAAAATACTCCTTGTCTCAGGGACAAAGCAGACAGGTGGCAAGAAGCAACCTCTGGCTAATTTGGCCTCAGTCATGCTGAGACAGCAGCGACCACACAGCCCACTTCCAAAGTGGGCGGCTGCCTCAGTCAAAGGTCGGCCTCTGTCAGGAGCAAGATTATTCTGTCTTCAATTTAATCCAGTCCAAACTACTGGATCACAGTCTCACAATGGCTTCCGGCCGCTTTGGGGGATTTTAGTGACAATCACAATGCATAATTTAAAATGTTTGTCCAATTTGCATAAGTTACAGCTCTCCTTAGCACACTTGTAATTCTTTTAACATTAACAAACTTCCCCTCTGTGCTGTTGATTAAATCATAAATCTGGGAATTTTGGCAGAGAAGAAATTAATGTTTTATCATTTCATATGTTAAAGGCTCTCTCTTTTGTAGCAATACAGTCCTATTCAGTTTTCTTTCTTTAGTTCAAACCCTATACAATCTAGCCATATTTGCATAAAAATGATTAACTGGTGTTTATATTTTATTATAATAATTTATAATTTATAATAATTCCAGCATTTTTACCAAGCACACATTAGAATAAATAAAAACATGATGAACATTATGTATATTTATTAGGCTGAGCTTTAGGGGGGAAATACACAAGTGATTTGATTCTATATGTAGTCCATTACCATCATTTTAGTTCTACTTGCACTAGCATGTTTTTCTTTCTTTCTTTTTTTGGCAAGATTAGAGTTGAAGACAGATTAAAATTAGTGGTGATTTGTATATTCACAGAGGCCCAGAGCAGATGGGTCAAGATAGCGCAAGCTGAGCCTGTGGTTTTCTGGCTCAGGTGCTCATCCAGGTCAATCCCTGGACAGGTGCAGGGACAGATGGGTATTTACACAACTGTTCCTATGCCAGCCTGAGTACAAACAGAGTCATTGATATTAATAAAACTTAATTTGGTTGTTAGTTTCAGTGACCTTCTTTGAGAAAGGACTGTTGGATTATCCCAAAATATACCTTTTAAAAAAAAGTTTTGCACTTACAAATTGCTTCCTATTAATCTTGCTTGAGGAATTTACCAATGCAATCCTGTGTTTATTTATTCAGAAGTGCATTCCATCAAACATAGTGGATGGGCCTTGGTCCCATGTCAGTAAACTCAGTATTGTAGCTTTATACAGCAATTCAGAGGCGCATACTGTAGAGCCTAGAGGAGCTTATTCCCACCTAAGAGGCTATAGGATTGCGCAGTCAATGTGTAATTTAATAGCCACTCTTTAATATCCAGGGATGCGGTGGCTTAGTGGTTAAGATGCCAGTTCTGGTGATTGGAAGATCAGAAGATTGGCAGTTTGAGGCCCAAGTGCTGCATGATGGATAAGCTCCCATCACTAGTCCCAGCTTCTGCCAACTTAGCAGTTGGAAAGCATGCAAATGTAAGTAGATAAATAGGTACCTCTTAAATGGGAAGCTAACAGCGTTCGGTGCAGTCGTGCTGGCCACATGACCACCAGAACAGTCCTTGGACTATGCTGGCTCTTTGGCTTAGAAACAGAGATGAGCACCACCCAGTAGTTGGTTTACGACTAGACATTCATGTCAAGGGACTACCTTTACCTTTTACAGTGGTACCCCGGGTTACGAAATTAATTCGTTCCGCGGTTAATTTCGTAACCCGAAATACCTTCGTAAGCCGAATTCCCATAGGCGCTAATGGAAAAATAGCTCTCTGCTGCCCTCCGGTGGCGGAAAATAGCGCCGCGGTTTTTTCGTAACCCGAAGAAACCTTCGTAAGCCGAAGCAATAAATCCCTATGGGATTTTTTCGTATCCCGAAAAATTCGTAACCCGGCGCATTCGTATCCCGGGGTACCACTGTACCTTTAAAATCCACTCTGGGAATTGCTCCATGGTGGTTTCTTTCCCCACAGGTGATGAGTGCTTAATAAATGATCTGATTATTCCATTAGCACACTGTTGAGTAGATTATCAAAGCTGATAACCACGATTATATAATAAAAAAGAAGGAAGTACTGTATATACTCGACTCTAAGTTAACCTCATGAATAAGTCGAGGGCAGGTTTGGGAGTCAAAATTACGGATTTAGATAGGACTCATGGATAAGTTGAGAGTAAAACTTAGGGGTAGGTAACAAATGATGCAAAGGATGAAGCAAAGGAAAACCGTGCCAGAAAACTTACAAAATTCTATCCGGCATAACTGCACTCATACCAAAGGCTTCATGGATGAGAGAATATAAAGGGGGTGTGAATGCTTCCAGAACAAATGATACTCTTGCCTTTCACCAAGGGATGATTCCTTTTTTTATAAGAAGTCATGTAAAGTACTGATAACTTTTTGCTCCCATTTTTTGAAGTTCCCTTTGCAGAATAGTTCATTATTTGGATTTCTGCATGGCCTGTGGATAGATCTTTCATTTACTAATAATTTCCTTAGGCTGTTTATGGGACTTGTATAGCAGATTGAAATTTACAGTATTTGTCATGAGAACAGGGGAATAAAGAAACTTTTCATAATTGCCAAAAACTATGGCGCCTTACAGACGGGCCTAAGCGGCGCCGTCATTGCACCAGGAATACACGCGAGGGGCGGTGCTTCCGGACGCACCTTGCCCCTCACGCGTATTCCGTACGGCAAGATGGCGGTGCCCTATACAGATGGGCGCGGCCATCTTGACGTAACGGACGCACAGCGTCCAGACGTCTAAACCCGGAAGAGAAGTTGCGAGTACGCGCTTTGGCACTTGCGACGTCTCTTCCGGGTTTCCGGAAGGAGCGCGATTTTTGCGCTCCTTTTTTACAGCGCGGGGGAGTCGTGCGGTTTGGCTGCAGTGGCTTCCCCGCGCTGCAACCGGCAGCGGCCCAAGACCGCCCCTTTTGGGCGGTCTGTAACGGGCCTATGTTAGCAACTCTGTATCATCACATATAACTTCCTTAACTGATAGTAATAAAAATATATGTATATACTGTATTGTATTGATTATTTGGCCAGATGCTTCAAACGTTGCTTTTATTCGAAGTGATACTCTCTTATGACCTCTCTGCTTTCATTTATATAGAAATGTTTTCTTTATATTATTGTTGGTAGATGATATTCTACACAACTAGACAATGTCAGTGTCTGACATTCTGTAGATGAGTTCCAAAAATACTACAAGCATTTATTTGGTTGAAGCAGCTATGTGTGGGATTTTAAAACAAAATAATATACAGCTGCCCATGACAGCTTTCATGATGATATGATGAATTGCTAGCAATAACAAAAGCTAACAAAGAAATGTTTTTCTCCTGGGTTACATCAAAAAAGTAGACTCTGGATGTCTGCGTCAAATGAGGCTTAAATGTGCTGACTGAACTACTGCCAAGAGGGTGTAAAAACTCAGTGAGGTACCTGTTGAACTGAGACTGAATCTTGCTATAGAGGTACAGTTGATAGATGATATTTGAATCTGGAGAACTGATGTTCAGCAAATTCTAAATAGGGATGTGTTTTTCCTTAGGGAAAGTTTGGAGATACATTTAGATCCAACTTTGTTGCTAGAAATGCAATTCACTTGGCATGAAGTGACTAGTTGCAACAGTTTCATCACCTCTGGTCATTTCTCCACATGGATAGCATGGCTACTGTGACCTAGAAACTAGTTACGTCATGGCTGGATTATGGTGAGGTTTCCTTTAAAGACAGCATAGGTCCAAAACACACTGCAGAAATAATCTAGATTGAGACCGCTTTAACTGCCCTGGCTCAGTGCTAGGGATTCCTAGGAATCGTAGGTTATTGTGACACCAGAGCTCTCTGACAGAAGACTAAATGTTATTTTGAGAGTGAAGAAAATAAAGCAAATATGATTCATTTGGAAATGAATGTACAGTGTTCTATTCCCAAACTAATATGTGTTTGCAGATATCTATCAGTGGTCATAATGCACAAGTGTATGATAATCACTCTTTCCTGTCCTGTTATATTTGTTTTAAAATAGACCAGACATAAACATTAAGATACATGCCCTCCTTCGCCAAGAAACGGTAGAATGAATGGTGTTGTATTGCGCATATAGTAACATTGTTCATATGACTACAGTACTCAGCCATGAAACCATTTTGAAATAAAACCTTGAATACAAAAATACAAATACATATACAAATACAAATTCAAATACATCCTTTGCAACTCAGCTGATGGATCAATTTTTCTGATCTGTCTATATTCCTAAAGATAGTTTTAATATTGTTTCTCAGTGAGCTGTGATTGCACGTCTCACTGACAGCAGTAAAAAGCATGTAAAATATGTTAATGTAGGTTCCCATTTCATACTTAAACAGGGATTATATTAACAGAGCTTCATAATAATGTATTTGTTACTTGATATTAATGACCATTTTGTAGACATTCAGCTTCTGTTCATCTGTTTCACTAATAAGCAGCTGTCACCTGTTCAGTCTCCCGCAATTTCAGTTCTGGAAAACTGTAGTTTAATTTTCTAGTTCTAGAATGTTACTTAACAGACTTGCAAAACAGGCGTACTTCATTACCTTCAAGTATGTACACAGAAAGAGTCCACTCCCTTACCCAGTTATCCCTATATAGTTTCTTTGTTGCAGATTTTTAATATCTGTTTATCCATCCATCCATCCATCTGACTGACTCTATGATCAGTGGGTTTTCACTGAATTTATAGAATGTGATGATGGAATGGCTGTTTCATGGAACAGGTAAAACTTTTTCTAAGGAATGTCTTAATTCCCTATGAAATACAAACATTCAGACAAGAAGGAATAGGAAACACAAACTCAGAAATAGAAAAAAAAATCTATCAAACAACAATGCAACAATGTCAAAATTATGTAAAAGCCTCCAGAAAATATATACTGAAGAAGAGACCATAAAACGCAATATGATACAATGGTAAAAAAAAAAACAACTTTGGATAGACCTTAGAACAGTGGCAGATAATTTGGTCAAAGAGATTACCATGTGTCAGGATCTGAAAGAAAATTATTGTAAAAAAAAAAAAAAAAGATAGATAACATCTAAAATGTATGGTAATTATGAAAACAGATGCTAGAAATGTTAAAAAGAAAAGGGAACTATATATCATATTTGGTGGACATGCAGCAGGGTGAACAAATTTGGGGCTCAAATACATCATATGATTGATAAAATGCTTCAGATTAATATAAAATAAATATAAAAACCCCATGGCTTTTCTATCAAATATGATAGATGAACAAATACAGTCGGCCCTCCTTATACATGGATTTTTTATACACGGATTCAAGCATACACGGTTTGAAAATGTTCCCAAAAAGTATAAATTTACCTTGATCTTCCATTTTTTATAAGGGACACCATTTTGCTGTGTCATTATATTTAATGGGACTTGAGCATACACGGATTTTGTTATACACGGGGAATCTTGGAACCAAACCCCAGCGTATAACAAGGGTCCACTGTAGGTGGAAAAAACCATGAGCGAATACGTACTTTTTCATATGTTGAGTGCTGCAAGAATGGTTAATGCCAAGCTATCGAAAAAAGAGACAGTGCCTTCACCAGAGGATTGGGAATTGAAGCTTTATGAAGTAATTCAAATGGACAAGTTAAGTAGAAGTATACAAAATTAAAGATCAAACAAATATTTAGAGCACTGGAAGAAAGTACTGAAGTACTTATCCCAGAAATGGGGCAATATTGTGATTATAGGATTTGTCAAAGAATAACATAACATAAATACGCATGTGTGGATGTAGGCTTCTGTTTATATATGAGTGTGTGTGTAGGTGTATGTATAGATATATGTACGTATAATGCAATAAAAGAAGCAAAAGATTTGTTATATAGTTTTCTGTGGCGGGTTACAAACCGCCAAAAAATACGTATTGAATACGTATTAGGGTTAGGAAGGGGCGGTGCTTCCGCACCCCCCTAACCCTAATACGTAGTCAATACGTACAAGATGGCGGCGCCCTTTCTACATGGGCGCCGCCATCTTTGCGTATCGGACGCACAGCGTCCAGACGCGTCGCGCCGCTGCTGACGTAGCGAGCGCGCCCCTGGCGCCTCGCTACGTCGCAAACGCGACGCAAAAAGAAGCTCCATTTTGGAGCTTCTTTTTTCGGTCCGCGCGGGAGTCGGGCCGTTTGAAGGCTCCGGCTCCCCCGCGGACCTTCTGGCGGCGGCGCCAGACCGCTGCAAAGCGGCGGTCTGTACCCCGCCGGTGGGTTTTCCGGGCTATGTGGCCACATTCTGGGTGAATTTATTCTTGATGTTTTGCCTCATCTGTGGCTGGCAGTGTCACCCTCTGAACTGTCGATAAACATATAAATTTACCTTAACGAGATAGCTAACCCTCAAAGCTGGCAATCTAATGCCAATAGCTGAAGAAGAGAAGGTAACATATGGAGTGAGAATGTTTAGTTAATCAAATGCTGGACTTAAATTTAATTAGGAATAATGGTAATGTATGAGTGTAGAATGTGTAAATTATTTAATAATCATATTGAATTGTTTAGTGTTTCTTGTGATGCATTGTTTGTATTTTACTTTGTTTCGGTCGTGTATATTTGTATATCTGTATGTTTTTTATCTTAAAAATTAATGAAATATTTAAAAGAACATCCAAATAGAGGTTATACAGAACAGTGGATGACGTATTCTTGTAGAGAAATTGTTTTACCTAAAACTGAAATCAGTTTTCATGAACATAGAAAAGAGACTGTTTCAGTTAATGTGGGAATGATATGACACATGTATACTTCTAGTTTTGGTGCAAGCTGAATTTTTTTCCTCTCAAAACAGTTGTGTTGCTTCTTACTCTTTTTAAGAAGGCTGTGCAACTTTGGCATGCTGACAGTTGCAATAGCCATCAATCATATATTTGGCTCAGCTGTGAATGTGTATAATTTTTGATTTGTTACATTGGCTTCCTCACATTCAACAAGAAATACAAAAGATTGGGTGCTGTTTCTTTGCCTACTAATGTCAAACCTTTGTTAATGAAAAGTGTTGCCTGCAGGATGTTTTACGGATGCTGGTATGTGATGTACCAGGAGCTTTGGATATAAAGTCCTTGTGGCCCTGAGTTTGAGGATCGAACTGAAATGCAGCACATTTGACTTAACTATGGGTCTGCCCCAGTAAAGCAGGGGCAAGGATCTGTTTTTAATACCACAATGGGCTAATGGCCCTGATGAACCTACATTACAAACCTCACCTTCCACTCATTGCTGGCCCTGCCAATAGGCAGAGTAAGGCTACAGTCTCAAGCAGCATATGCAAGTGGAAAAAAGAGAGCTGTGTGTGCTACCTAGCCTGCACTGCACCCCCTAAGCCAAGTGTGCACAACACATGGCCTGGAGGCCGCATGGAGCCTATCAAAGGATTTCAGGTTGTCCTTGAGGATATAGAATGACTTCAAAGCTCCTCTGCTGCTTGACCTTCTCCTGAGGAGAAGGCCAGGCAGCAGAGGAGGAGGATGGGCAATTGCTTGCTGAGCAAAGCTCCTCCACTATCTGATTTTCTCCTGAAGAGGAGGCTGGGCAGTGGAGGAGGATGCCCTGCAAGGCTCTTCCACTGCTTGGCTTTCTCCTGAGTCGGAGGCTAACTGGAGGATGAGGATGGGTGAACTCTCGCAAAAGAGAAAAGCCGAAAAGCCAGCGTTGTCCAAGGACTGCTCTGGTGGTCATGTGGCCAGCATGACTGCACCAAATGCTGTTACCGTCCCACTGAAGTGGTACCTATTTATCTACTTGCATTTGCATGTTTTCAAACTGCTAGATTGGTAGAAGCTGGGACTAGTGATAGGCAGCACTTGGGCCTCGAACTGCCAACCTTCTGATCTTCCAATCATGAGAATTGACATCTTATCCACTAAGCCACCACATCCCTTAGGATCCTACCCTGTAGTTAACCCCTAACCAAATTAAGAAATGCACATTTTATCAAAGTTATTTGAATGTCTAGTCCAGGGAACTGAGAACTGAGTACTCTTTCCCTAGTATAACATTAATTTTGATTCTACCTTCCTTTTGTGTCTTTCTACTGTGGCTCCAGTGAAATGAAGCAGAAACTTGATGAAGAGGTTGACAAGTGCAGCATCCTTTCCAAGCAACAGAGATTTAATGAGCATTGCTGCATGCGTTGCTGCTCCCCTTTTACTTTTCTCATCAACACGAAGCGACAGTGCCAAGATTGCAAATACAACATCTGCAAGAATTGCAGCTCCTACCAGAGGAAGGAGAAAACTTGGCTCTGCAATGTGTGCCAGCAAGCTAGGTGAGTGCTGCAAATTCTGATATCAAAAAATGACAAAGTTTATACCTTTGATCCTTTTTTTAGTGTAAGCCATTAACACTGAAATGACATGAAAATACTTATACAAGACTTCAGGAAAACTGGGGTTTTGCTTGGTGGATTCAGCTCCATTGCTTCTCTAGCCAGTCATATTGATTCTCCAGTGCATCTTTTTTGCTTTGCTCATAAAACAATGCTGACCTCTTCTACTAGTGTGGTTTGTTTGCTTTCTTTTGATAAATTGGTTTTGCTTTGATGAATTGACAAATCCATGCTATAGGATCTTAAGGGAGTTGGTAGTTCTGTTCAAACAGAAATCGGTAAATCGTGGAGGATGGACTGAGAAAATGGAATGTCATCATTCTCTGTTTGCTGCTGGTTGTTATTTAAAATGTATTTCCCTTAAAGTGATATAGATGTTCTGCAACATAATGAAATAGAAGACACTGCAGAAATAATCTAGTTTGAGACTGCTTTAACTGCCCTTGTTCAATGCTAGGGAATTCTGGGAACTGTAGTTTTGTGAGACATTTAGCCTTCTCTGTCAAAGAGCTCTGGTGCCACAACAAACTACAGTACCCAAAATTCCCTAGCACTGAGCCAAGGCAGTTAAAGCAATCTCAGACTGGATTATTTTTGCAGTGTTTTTTGACTAACATTTTGTATTGCTTTTTATTTTAAAAAAACTCAGTAGAGTTTACAATGAAAATAAATAACAATAAAAATCTATAGCTAAAATAATAAACAGGAAGAACAATAGACTAAACCCAATTGCTGTTCTATTGAAACAATTGGATTCACATTCGTATTTACTTGCCATTCAGCAATTGATATAAAGGGTCTACTCTGGATAGGATTAGCAGTTTGCTTTTAGACCACTGGAAAGTGGTGGGATGGTTTGTTAACAGGCATATGTGACACAAAAAGTTTCATTACAAACTGACCTTGTTCAATATTTGCTTTGAATGCAGTTGCCGTTCCTGTTTTGTTTCTATTTAGCAAGCAAAATTATGCTTAAAATTCCGCAACACAGAATTGTGTAGTCAACCACGCATGGAGAGAGAAATCCCAGAGGTGCAAGCAGGGATCAGAAGAGGTCGAGGCACTAGGGACAACACTGCAAACATGCAATGGCTAATGGAGTGCATCAAGGAATTCCTAAAGAAAATCAGCTTTATAGATTATAGCAAAGCTTTGGACAACATTGATCACAAAAAGCTATGAAATGCTCTCAGAGGCCCACTACATTTGATAGTCCTGATGAGAAATCTTTACTCAGGACAAGAAGCTACTGGTAGAACAGAATATGGAGAAATAGGATGGTTCCCAATTGGCAAGGAGGTCGGGTAACGGTGCATACTATCACCCTACTTGTTCAACTTGTATGCAGAAAACATCACATAAAGATCAGGCTTAGACTCAGAAGAGGGAGGAGGAAAGATTGGATGAAGGAACATCAGCAATCTAAAATATGCAAGTGACGCCATATTCCTAGCAGAAAAAATCATGGACTAGGAACAACTACTAAGGAAGGTCAAAGAAGAAAATGCAAAGACAGGCTTGCTATTGAACATAAAGGAAACAAAAATAATGACCACAGAGGACCTACATAAATTCAATTTAGACAATGAAGAAATAGAAATAAAGATTTCTTATACCTTGGATCAAACACTGATCAGAATGAATACTGCAGTGAAGAGATAAGAAAAAGACTAGGAATTGGAGGGGCAGCACATCTAGACAAAATAATAATGAGGAGGAGGAGGGAGAGGATATTTATTTATAATACCCTTTTCACCAAAGGCCAGTACATCAGAACATATCCAATTGAAAATGAATGATAAAACACAACACTATAAAATGCTAAAATACTAAAACATTAAAGAGCAAAGATATTCACTTGAGCACCAAAGTTAAGAAGTATTTCTGTCTTTGCCATGTTAGGTTTTAATACTGTTCTGTTGTGATCCATGGCAATTTATTTGTTCTGTTCTTTTCATTTGTGAATACTATTTGTCCAGATGAGGAAACTATTTGTGTTATCTTTTCATGATCACTTTTCCCAAATGAAGTTTTGAATGCTTAATTAATGAGGTAATCAGTGTTGGACTACTATAATGGAAAGTCAAGAGAACACTGATGCTGTTGGGTCCATATCTGTGAGGAAACAGAGTCAGGGGTGTTGCTAAAGAGCCTCATATAAAATGCTGAGAAAAGATAAAGCAGAAGAGTTTCATGACTTCCTGTGGTTGGAGAGGGAAACAAGAATCTTAGAGGAGAAAGAACTGGGTAGGAACAAAAGTATGGAAGGAGAATTGCCAGTAATGTAATTTACTGGAAATACTAAGGAATACTCACACATTTTCTCATCCTTGATGACTAAATTTGTCTTGACACACTGAGATACCTGATCAAGAAAATGGTCAGTCATTATGAGAAGCAGAACTTAAAACAAGGTACCAGTAATGTCATTATTTGTAATGAGTTGCTTTGACTGCTAACAACAACAACAATAAATGATTGATTTATAGCCCTCCCAATTACAAGGAATCCGGGTTGGTTACAACAATAAAAATACATACAAAATACAATAAAGTTTAAAATTAGTCCCTTCCCAACCTCCCACCCCAATACTAAAATTACAATTAAATAATCAGCATTTAAAAACAATAAAATACAATAGTGTTAAAATTAAGGGAATTGGTAGATAGGGCGACATAAATCACAGTATACGGCGAGAGGAGCTAGGTTGAGAAGGGCTGCCAGAAGAGATCCGTCATAAGAATTTTCTTAAAGGCTGTGAGAGTGGAAATGTGGCGGTTCTCCTCCGGCAGATAATTCCATACTTTCGGAGCAGCGATAGAAAACATTCATAGAATGTGTGGGATAGTTGTTAGACAAAACGACCTCCAACAAGATCCTTTCTAATTCTATCTTGACTCTACTTATTTCTAAAAAGACATCTATCAATGTGTATTTGATTGAGGTACTAACTCTTAAAAAAAGGGGGGGGATGTTGGTTGATATCTGGAAGCATTCAGAAATGTGTTTAAGTGAGATCTAGGATACCCCTGTAAGATATATGTGACATGGAGAGAAGGCAAATCAGATTTGAGTAAAACCAGTAAACAGAAGAGAGGCTTTCAATTCTTAAAAGCAAGGCTGAACAAAATGGCCGAATTGCTCTCAGCAAGAATGCTGTAGTTCCTTTGTTCATCCGGCAAGCTAATGGAGAACAGTATTGGATCCTGTTTTACATTTAATTTGTGTACAGTATTTGCAAATAAATGGCACTTATTAGAAGAATGAAGCAAGTCTTTAGTGGTCTGATTCCAAAGTAATAGAACCTTGGATAAGCACTGAAGATACTGAAGACTCACTTTTAATTCAAAGAACTCGGTTGCAAAGATGTAAGAATATTACACTGCAGTGCTGTGTTACGTCACTGGTGGAGGAAAAGCTAGGGTTTTCCTTTGGCATATAAAACTTGGCATTCTGACCTCATTTGGAAAATGCATTCTTGTAGAATAGAAAGATAATATCCAATTTTGTAGTTACATTGTAGTACAGATTTGAAATAAATTGAAAATCAGAAGATTTAAAAATAATTAGACCACAGCCAGCAACAGCTTCAGGTTGTGAACTTCAAGACATTTTTACTTTTAAGTGTGCTATTTTAATTCACGAGATAAAACTGAATGAATTTATTCTCATGATTTCCATATGGAAGATATATTCTGTTCTACGTTGTTCTGCTGCTTGCAAGTAAAGAACCTGGCTAGTGCCCAGGAAAGTAATGATTGAACAAACAGCTCTTAATAAGGAATAGTTCATCAACAGGAGAAATATTATCAAGGCTGTGCTCCTATATCAACTCCCACAGGATCAAGAAATACTCTGGGATAGATATGTATAAGACAGAAATAACTTTGGGAAAACACAACTATACAGATCTCAGATTTGTACAGTGGAATACTTACTTTTTAAGAATTCAGGTTCAGTTAGATTATTTTCTATTTTATTTTGCTGTAGTGTGATAATTCTTTGGTTTTCATTTTAAGGAAATAATAAAGTATTGTAACATGGGTCTGTTTGCCACATCTACTTTAAATTTATGCAGGAAGACAATAAGGGTGCAGTCCAAGAGTGGCATAACTTCATTCCAGTGTCCTGTTGTGAGTTGTCAGGAAGCAATGTATGATGCTGTACAGCAAAAACATCTTCTGGATTATTAATCGGTGGCAGTACCACATAAGGAACATTACTACAATCTTAGCACTGAATTTATCAAAGCATGAATTACTGTTGAGAGTCAAAATCTGAAAAAGAAATCTCTTTACCAGATTCTCTGAACAATGTTTTTTGCTTTTACTATGTAGTACCTGATGAAATCAATGCAGTACTGTTAGCATACACCTCAAAAAAGACTGAAATCCACTGTAAACCCAATCTTGGCAATGGAACTACTATATATACTTAAGTATAAGGCAACCCTGTGTGTAAGTCAAGGGCAGCTTTTGGGGCCAAAATCAGGGAATTTGATGTGACCCGTGGATAGATCGAGGGAACAACTTAGGGGCATAAGGAGATTAATGTTCCAAATATTGCCAAGAGATCTTTCCCAGACTGGAGGCAATTACTGGGATCTGGTTTAAAGGAGCCCCTTCTTCCTTTTCTCCTTGGCACCCCTTTCCCCCCACATTAGATGCCAAGTTTGGGAGGATGGTCAGAAAGCCAGAGCTGATCCTCCACTCTCCTCTCCACCTTGGATGCCTCTCAGGATGCATCCTGAGCCCTGGCTCCTTGACCCTCCTCCCCACCTTGGATGCATCCTGAGAGGCATCCAAGGCGGAGAAGAGAGTAGAGGGGTAGTCCTGAGAGGCATCCAAGGTGGGGGGAGGGGGCTGCCAAGGAGAAAAGGAAGAAGGGGCTGCTTTAAATCAGAACCCGGATCCCAGTAATTGTCTCCAGTCTGGTTTTTTTATGGAGCCCCAATGGCCAAATGGGCAAAGGAAAGATTCGCTTGAGTTGCCTGGGAGAACAAAGCGGCAGTGGTGGGAGAGATCTCTTGGCAGCATTTGGGGCAGGGCTCCCACGTGGAGCCTGGAAACGAGGGCTTTTAGGGAAGGACTCTGCCTGCTCAACCTTCCTCTGGTGAGTCTCTTTTACTAGCATCTGCTTACTGTTTTATCATATTGCCTCGTGTACACGTCTACCTAGGATTTTGGAGTCCATTTTGGGGCATAAATTTCTCGACTTATTGTCGAGTATATATGGTAATTGCCTGTGCCAAAATGCAGACCCTTTAAACTTTAAAGGCCCCAGGTTCCTTCCCCAATAGTGTGAATGAAACACGATTAGCTTTCACATTGTGCTTCAATTGTACTATTGAGAAGCCAATTACGAGATTTTCCCATGAAGGGTTTGTTGCTGGAGCATTTCTGGTTCTTTCCAGGATAAATCCTTGATGAGTGCGAAGTCATCTGAAAATCTTTCATGCAATTGCTTGATTTAACCAGAATTATGCCTTTTTCACCCCCCCTCCCCTTTTCTCCTTCTGGTAATTACTGGTAGCATTATCTTAATTGAATATAGCTGATGAAATGACTAAATTATAATTGATTGTTTTTGTTTTTGTTTGTTTGTTTGCTCTCCATTTTCTGTTTTTATTCATATTTACTGTGGTGTTATATTTGTGCTTCCTGGACATTATTAAATACCTCTGTCCTTTATAGACTTCCTGCGATATATTGTTAATTGTAAGTTTTATGTATTTTAATTTTAGATAGTAATTTGCATTTGATTCTTAAAATTATACATACAGTATGTGCTTTTACCTGGTCATATTGAATATTTCTTTTTTTCAGTAAAGAACAGTTACATTCTTAGAAGTTCCTTATATCTTATCACTTTGAACAAAGAACACAATTAGAGTTGCCATGATGTGGGTAATATTGTGGATGGATTTGTTTGTTTGTTTGTTTGTTTGCACCTTGCTAATGTTCGATTCTATGTAATTAGTTTGGGGGGGGGAATTGGCAACTGGATGCTGCTGCATATGATTCAGTGAAAAATAGTGTCTGGGGTTTTTTTGGAAAATCTTGCACAGGCTTGGAGAAATGTATTCTGCAAAAACATGTTTTTAACACCGCCTCTTCAACGAGATTAAAGAAGCTCATTTTTGTCAGTTAACACCTCTCCAGCGAGATGTAACTTAAGCTTCTCAGTGTCACTGTTCAGTGTCACTTGTACCCTTTTCAACAAACTACTAGTACCGGTTGAATCTCCTTTATCTGAAATCCAAAATATTCCAAAATCCAAAATTGTCTACATGGATGGCAGAGACAGTGACATCTTTGCTTTCTGAAGGTCCAGTGTATACAAACTTTGTTTCATGCACAAACTTCTTAATATATTGTGTATAAAATTATATTCAGGCAATGTGTGTAAGGTGTATGTGAAGCATAAATGAATTTCATGTTTAGACTTGGGTCCCATCTCCAAGATATCACTATGTATATGCAAACATTAAAAAAAACATCCAGAATCCAAAACATTTCTGGTCCTAAGCCGTTTGGATAAGGGAGACTCAACCTGTATTGATTGCAGAATGACCTCATTTATACATAATGTGAATTTCCTGGTTGAGCCTTAGGCTCATTTGTCCTTCCCCAATCCCAGATGATCACAAGGACAAAATTGGGCACTTTTATTTCTTTGTTTTACTAACAGCACGTTAGCAATTTGTTCCAAACTGTGATATATCTTACATTTATTGAAATAATCTCATTTCCAACTATGATTTTAACACTGTGTGGTGTAGTGAAATTAACCATGGTTCAGAATTTGGATATAATGCTCAAATGTGTTAACTAAAGTTCAGAAGAGGAAGGGATACTAGGTACCATATTGCAAACATGATGGCTAATGGAGCACACCAAAGTATTCCAAAACAAAATCAGCATGTGCTTTATAGACTACAGCAAAGCTTTTGATTGCATAGATAACGAAAGGCTATGAAACGCCCTTAAAGATATGGGAGAGAGACAACATAGATGGACGGATTCAATTAAGGAGGTTACAGTCATGAACCTGCAGAAACTGGGAAGAAGAGTGGAGAATGGAGGGTCTTGGAGATGTCTTATCCAAGGGGTCGCCATGAGTTGAGATTGACTTGAGAGTGGTTAACAACAACAACAACAACAACAACAACAAAGGATTTTTCTATCTCTTACTTGAAGCCACACTGGAGAAGGAGGGGAAGCACACAAATGCAATGTTCCTGCACATAATAATAAACCATCATTTATCATTATGTTTAAACCAGAACACTGTTCAATATCTTGCTTAAATTTATTGAACTGTAAGCAGAATCTCTGAAGAGGTGCAGTGAAATTGGCATGCTTTACCCCTACATTTGCAGGTTTTTTATTTGTAATATCTGTGGTTTCTGATAACAGGCTTCAGCCCATTTATCAGTTTCACATCTACAGGAAATGAATTTCTTTGGAAGCTTCCAAGTGCAAAGAATGCTTGTCAATTTAGCTACTGTTCTTAGTAGCTTTTGTGCACAGACTGGACAGTGCACAATTTATCATCAGTTTTACAACTTCAAGTTTTGTGTCATTAAGCTCTTCAAGGAAATGTAATCGTGTAATGCCATGCCATGTCATGTCTGAATGTGCGTACATGGAAATAATAGGAAAATGTTAGATAGGGCCAGTGCTTATTCTAATTTTGCTTATTCTTTTATAGTGATGAGCCAGATCATGAGCACCTGCTAGAGAATATAATGGACACAATCATAAGCCTTGTGCATGCATAGGAATATTTTAGTGTGATTAAAATGAACACATGAATTCCCTGTGTATAGGCTGAGAAAGATTCAGGCTTCCATGTTTATTGAAACATATACAGTCTTCCCTCACCATTTGTGGGGGATCCATTCCGGACCCCTCCCCTGTCTATGGGGGGAAGAGTGTATGCTCAAGCCCCATAGAAAATAATGGGGTGATTGCTTGCAGCAATGTGTGTCCATGGCAGCGTGTGTACACAGTGGTGTGGGTACGCGCCCCATTACTTCTGCTGGGACTTGCCTTCCGCGTAAGCTCAAAGCCGTAGAAGGCAAGCCCGCCTATAAGGAGGGCTGACTGTACATGGATCCTGAGCTTGGAATGTTCTGTTGAAATAGTTTTTTATTTTTATAATTAGTTTCAAAGTGCCATTGCCTATATAGATCATCAAAGGAGATCCTGTATATTGAGTGGCTTTGGATACCTGAGTTTGATAGAAGTGAAAATTATTTTTCAAATACAGTCAGCCTGCCATATGCACGGATTCATTATCCACAGAGTCAACCATTCATGACTTGAAAATATTTTTAAAATATATAAATTTCAAATAGCAAATCTTTATTTTGCTATTTTATATTTGTTATATGTTGTTGTGTGCCTTCAAGTTATTTCCAGCTTAGTGATCCTGACAGCCAGTGCTGTGTAGTGGTTTGAACATTGAGGAATACTATGAGACCTAGGTTTAAATCCCAACTGGCCTATGGTAACCCATTGTGTGACCTTGGGCAAGTCACATTCTCAGCCTCAGAGGATGGCAATGGTAAACCCCCTCTGAAGAAACTTGCTGAGAAAACCCTATGATAGGTTGCCATTTTATATAAGGGACATCATTGTATTTAATGGGACTTGAGCATGCACATATTTTGATATCCACTGAGGGGTCTTGGAACAAATCCCCAGTGGATACCAAGGGCCCACTGTAATCCAGAATTATTTATAAGCATAAATATTTGGAATTACTGTACTTGTATAAGTGTTCAGTACATAAGTAACATAATAGGATCATGAGAAGGTTGCAAGTTAATCAAAACAGTGACTTGGATCCAGATTTAGTCAACATTAAGAGTAGACTGATTTAATAATGACTTAGTTGACTCCCTGATGTCAGCAAATCTAGTCTAAATGTGACTTAAGTCTGGATCCAACCAACTTAGGGAAACTGTAAAAAGCATAAGAAAGAAAAATAAATGGAAAGAAGCCTTATATGTATTCTTTTATCATATTATTGTCTCTTTTTTTCCTTCAGGAAGTTGCCTTTAAAAAAAGACACTAGTAGGCTGTGATCCTCTTCATTTAAATGTGTGACATCTACCTACTGTAAAAAAAATGTTTGCAATACAGAACATCCAGTTCTACACATACTTTAATATGCCCTTTCATGAGTCATGCTACTGAAGATGAAAGTTTCAAAATGCATTTATTCAGGTATATTACTGCTAGGCTTAAAGCATTGATTTTGGCATAAGCAATTGTTATTAACTAGAGACAATCTGACTTCGACTTATGGCGACCCCATGAATGAGAGATTTCCAAGTCACTCTGTCTTCCAGCAAGGTGTCCTCCAGCAAGTCTTGCAGACTCATGGCCATTTCTTCTTGAGGTATGTATCTGGAATGTGGTCTTCCTTTTTTCCCTACTGTCTTCTGCCTTACCGGAATTTTTGTATTTTCATGATATGGACAAAGTATGATGGCCTCAGTTTCATCATCTTAGCTTCTAGGGAGAGTTTAGACTTTGCTCCAGGACTCATTTATTTGCCTTTCTAGAAGTCTGTGGTATCTGTAGAATTCTTCTCCAGCACTACATTTCAAATGATTTTGTTTTCTTTTTATTGGCTATCTTCACTGTCCAGCTTTCATAACCATACATAGAATGGGAAATATGATGGCATGGACATTCCTAACTTTAGTATTCAATGATATATCTTTAACACCTTAGGATCTTGTCTAGTTTCTTCATAGCTGCTCTTTCTAGTCTTCTGATTTCTTCATTCCAGACTCTATTCTGATTAATGACTGAGCCAAGTTATGCAAAATCTTGGGCTATTTCAGTGTCTTCATTATCTGCTTTAAAGTTATATAAATCATCTGTGGTCATTTCCCCCCTTTAATATTCAAGTGTAAACCTTTCTTTCCACTTTCTTCCTTGAATTTCTTCAGTAACTGTTCTAAGTCTTTGCTATTTTCTACTTGTAGTATGGTGTGATTTGCAAATCTTAAAACTGTCCATGTTCACACCTCCTTCCTCCATGTCTAATCATGCTTTACATATGATATGTTCAGCATAAAAGTTAAATAAATAGGGTGAAAAATGCATCTTTGCCTGACCCTTTCATCTTTTTCATATAGTTTTTTCAATCATCTTGCTGTTTCTATATGTCATGTAATGGGTTCCTCTGCTGGTCATAGAGCATCTCTACATTTTGTTTAAATTTCACTTCTATTTCTCCAATCTTATTTTGCACATTAGTGTCTTATGTTGGAGACACCACTGGCATCACTAGCTGCCATCAGCACATAGCCTCCTGCCTCAGAGGAGCATGCAGTCCCACCTCTGCAGATTGGTGTTGTTTTTGCTTCAATATACTGAATACAGTTTCCCTCCTGAAATCTGGACAACCCATTTGTTGATAGAAAAGATCTGTTATTTCTAAAATCTCTAAGTGGGATGCAATTTCATGTGCTGGAAATAAAGCTGAAAGGTGTAAAACAAATTGGAAGTGGATTTGGTGAATTCTTTGTCTCTCTGGGAGAGCTGAATCTCTATTAGTTGGGAATCACTGCTTGCACAATTCTAAAGCTCTGATAGTTATTGTTAAACATTCTTCGGATGTTAACCCCTTTGCTGCCTGCAAAGCCTTACTGTACAAAGATGCTAAGCACTTGAAGCAAGAAGATGTAAAATAATGGCATGTCACAATATAGAAGGCACAGTAGGCAAAATGTCCATTCTGTTCCAGAGGTTAAAAAATCTTTGATCCTCCAAATGATTTGAGCTTCCACTTCCAGAAGCTCCAGGCACCATAACCAGTAAGGGATTGTGTAGTTTACACTCCAAAACATCTGAAGGGCCAAAATTTTGCTAATTCCATACTGTAGAATTCTTTAAAATGTGGTACATGATTCTTCTGAAGACTAGACCTGTCAGCTCTGTCCCCTGCTATAGACTTTGCTTTTATTTGCTATGCAGGAATTTACTCAGTCATATTTTTAAAATATTCTGTGCCTTTTGTTTTAAATGTTTTATGCTTTTTGATAAACTCTTTTTGTCATGGCCTTTGGCTAGTACACTAAACATTAACTTAACTTAAATTAAAAAATATACATGGTATATTTCTGATACAAGTATCAGGAGGTGAGAAATTGATAGCTTTGTCAAGGATTTTCATCCAAATAAAATTCTTCTCCCTCTTTCCCTTTAATACTCTAACACAGGAAAATAGTCAGCTAGGCTCCTTGATTTGATTTACATTTTTTCAGAAAACATTTCATTGCTTAAAAACATCATGCGGTAACCTAAAATTCAGCAGACACAATTTGAAAAGAAAGCCAGTGAACTAGTGAGACCTTTGTATTTTATGTGTAAATATATTCAGTTCAGAAGATATTTCTTTGTAGACATTTCAATCAAATGCACATTTACTTTATTGAATGCTAGGTTGAGAATGAAATTGAGTTTCCAAGGCAATATGAATATTAGTTTTTCACATGTTTTTTTTAAAATATGTGATAGATATTTAAAACAGTGTTTAAACTTTCCTTGGCAGTATTGTAATCTCAGTCAGTCATACTGTATGGGTACTCAAGGAGATTCTCAGCAGGAAAACACAACACCTACAGCTGCTATTTTAGTGGCACTATAGAAACAACGAAACAAAAATAAAGGTATAACTTTAAGGCAAATGTTTATGGAAATATTGCTAGTAATAGCCAATATTGGTGTCTGTTTTGCCATTGTGGCCACCTAGAGACTAAAGTTTTTAAATCTCTATGACAGTAAAGTTCCATTTTAAATATTAAATTTATTAAAATTATACAATAAATGAAACAATTAAAGATGTCAGAAGTCCACAAAATATTACAATTATAAAAATGGACATTCAGTATCGCCACGTATATATAATCTTATACAGATTGAATTGTTAGAAAAACATCAGATCATAATGACAAATGGCAGGATGATGGGTGAATAAAGGAAGCCATTTTTCCTAAAAAGATTCTTGGTTTTGTTGTATTAAGTTACATTTCATTTTATCCAATAGCTTCTCCGTCAGCCAGTTGTCCCAAACCCTTTTCCACCAGTTATCTAGGTTCACAAGTCCTGTCTTCTAAGCTTTGATCGCTTCAAGTCGAGCTGTTGTCACGAGAAAAGTAATCAGCATTTTGTGTCTTAAATGTTTATTACCCATAGTATAGATTGGGAAGAAGTTTATTTTTTTGTTTAGTAATTAAAGCAATCTGATTGAGCACTTCGTGCCAAAAGGAATTAATTTTCAGGCAGTTTATGCCTGGGACTGGGCATCCCCACCAACATAAGGGCAACATGGATTTTACCATCCATGATAATCTAATAGGGGGTCATATACCATTTGTGAACCAGTTTTTAAAAAATTTCTCTGGTCAAGGCTGATCTTGATTTCAATGGGGGAGATGACCAGATAATAGCCATTCAGATTGGGGTATTGATATATTCAGTTCGCCTTCCCATTTTATTTTAGAACTACTAGTGTCTTGATAAAGTAAAGTTAAAGTGCCAGTTATAGTGAAGACAACATATAGTGAGCCCGTGCCATACGCGGGCTCATTATAGGTGGCTTTCAGCTTACGCTGAAGCCACCTGGCCATAGAAACAATGATGTGCACACCTGTGGCAAGTCCCATTCTATCCAATAGGGCATGAGCATATGCGTTTTTTGCTTTGGGCGGGGCAGCGGGAGGGGGGGTCTGGAATGGATCCCCTGTGTAAAGTGAGGGCCGACTGTATATGTAATAAACTAAGTAAAACGTAATGCTCCCTATTATGTAATATGGCCTCTTTTCAAAGAATAATGATAGGCATGACTCTAAGCCTGAGCAGTAGTAATAGATTATTAACTAAATCAATAAATGATAAACCTTAAAGGCTTTAATATCCTCCTGATCAGCAAGGTCAAGCCTGATTCAATGAGGCACCACCAATGAATACCAGGTGCTGTAGGCTATATTTCAGAAGGAGACAATGGCCAACCACCTCTGAGTATTCCTTCCCTAATAAAATCCAATGCAATTCTAGAGGTGCCATAAATTGACAAATGACTTGAAAGCACACACCTACAAACAAACACACAAACCTTTATGTAGCCATTAATGAGGGCTGAGGTACAAATACATACAAAGTGCATCCAGTGTAGTAATCAGTAATTCGATTTTTTTTTTCATAGTGGAAAATATAGGTGTCAAATATACTAGGTATGCCACTGACTAATCATGGAGCTGCAGGTGTAGCAAACAGGGTGGTGTAAATGGTATTGTCATATTTCAAGTATGAGAAAGCAACCAGGGGAACTAGCCCCACTGAAGTGCAAATGGAGGGATGACGTGAGACAGAGTGCATTCCCAATCTGCTACCTTTCTATGGGCCCAAACAGACAAGCGAAAATAAAGATGTTTTGGGTCACTTTGGAAGTATGATATTTAAATGCTGCATGCTTCATAAGAGACCGGAAGCTGCACCAAAGCCATGCTCCAGTCCTAAGGACTGGAGAGCAGCTTTGGTACAGCTTCTGGCCTCTTAAGATGCATGTGTCATTTAAACAGCATACCTCTAAAGTGACCCAAAGTAGCTTTATTTTGGCCTGTCTGTTCAGGATCTATGTACGGGAGAAGCAGTTTTCAAATGGAATGACTTGATACAACCAACTAGTATTTTGAGTATTAAGAATAACCTCATACTATTAATACTTCGGCCTGTTACAGACTGCCAAAATAAAGCTGCTTGGGGTCTCTTTGGAGGTATGCTGTTTAAATGATGCATGGGTCCTAAGAGTCCAGAGGTCGCGCCAAAGCCACACTCCATTCCTAAGCTTTGGTGCAGCTTCCGGATTCTTTGGGTGCATGCATCATTTAAATAGCATACCTTCAAAGAGACCCGAAGCAGCTTTATTTTGGCAGTCTGTAACAGGCCTTATTATACAAAAAGAACATCAAAACAATTAATATATGTATTTATGACTTCTATTTATTTTTTCCATTGGTCAGTGGTCCTTCATAGAGGAAATATTCTTTATCCTTTGTTTTGGTCATGGGTGTTTGCAATATGGATGCCTCAGATATCAGCGTTTTGTGGCCAATAGCAGAAGATTGTTAACTCCTGTTTAGTTAAGTAGCAATATTATTCTTTACATCAGTGGTAAACATATTACATACATCTCTCCTATGCTTGTTTATCAGAATATTTATTTCTACAATAGGTTTTGTCTACTTTAGGATTTTGTAGCATCTGCATATTTCTTCTGCTGAAGGATAAGATCTATTACTGTCCACCTGATTGACTGATGGGACTACCAAACCTGTGTGAAACACTGTAAATCTCCTGAACCTATCCTTTGGCTGGAAGCATTTTAGTTTAAGTTGTGAGGCTTTGTTTTGGCTTTTGCTTTACTGTTGGAATTTTGCAAGGATAAGCTCCAATTAAGCACTTGTCTGCTGACTTTCTTACCTACTCTTACCATTGTAGTCTTGAATGAATACTAATGGAGTTTAAAAAACAACTTAAGGTTATGCTGACAAAATGTTAGCTGTTAAATCTGAATGCACTGTTTGAATTTCTGATGCATAGAAATAAAAGCAAGGGTGGCAATTTTTTAAAAGTTTACTTGGTCGTAGGCCTTTTATTCTTGTTATTTTCTTTCATAGTTTCCGTGATAGCTTTTTTTTAAAATTCCACTTTTTCAAAATGGAATGTTACATATACTGTAATTCCAATTTTGTTCTGTATTTCTTTTTGCCTATTGTTCACTTCCTTTTGTGCTTGTCTCATTCCTTCTATATTGGGTACCATTCATATTTTGTATAATGTAGTCGTGAAACTGTGAACAGGTTTTTGCTTATAGCTTATGGCCTGTAGTATAGTGGGCCTAAATTCTTCCACCATTCCCTTTTGTAGAGAAATCAGACATAGCCAGTTGCCATCTGGTATGGACAGTTTATTGACAGTGTGGCCAATATAACTGACAGTGTGGTCAATTCAGTATGACAGTGTGGTCAAATCAATTGACTGCTTGAACCATACAAATCTCTTACTTATAAAGGCAGAAAAGCAGGTAAGGGGAAATACAGGATCATTAATTGTTGTATGATTGGTTAATCCTCAACCTTTGGATCCGGGTGCAGGTAATAGCTAATTTTAATAATTAACTAAAGGAAGGGGCAGATTATTTCTTTGTCTGGCAGGTAGAGATTCTTTTAATCTGATAGGCAAACAGCTCCTGTCATGTTTGCATGGGTGCACGGAATTAGGAAGAATTTCTCCTACACCCTTTTCTACACGCTATAGATTGGTGTGGGGCTTTCAAATATTTCTGACTTACAGTGACCCTAAGGCAAACCTATCATAAGGGATCGTCAGCAAGATATGTTGGGGGGGGGATGCCATTGCCTTTCTGTGAGGCTGAGAGAGTATGATTATCCATTGATTTCCCTCTCTGGTCTCTCCCTGGCAAATGCAATCCTATTTTGCTCCTGTTTTGAAGGCAACACTTATTCCTAGAATATACATGATAATAATAAAGACGAAAGTGCTTGTGAGGATTTGCATTCATTCCTCAGTTGGCTCTGGCAAGAATACCCAAATCTGAGATTATGAAAAAATGCAGAGCAGAGTTGGTAGTTTGTAGGCAGGCTTTAAGCTTGAAGTCATTTTCATCCACTGGCAAACTAGCCCTACATTTGATAGTGACATTCTTAGCTCCTTGTTTCTTCTGCAGTCTGCGACATATTTTGTAAACTCACTCCACAATGCAGGAAAAATAGCAGTATAAAGTAGCATGTAAATGGGAAACAGTCCTGCTCAAACTAAACAGTCACTTTAAGTTTTATATGTATCTGCCCCCCACCCCTTTGGAAGACACTGGTGTGGGATTGATACAAATGTAAACCTGACTATTTTTTATGCAAACTGTCAGTGACTACCCCTAAATTTTTCTCCTATTGAAAAATAATATTTGGCAAGTACTTAATAAATGTTTCAAAGAAAGTCAAAAAAGTAGTAGCCCTAACTTGTAGTTTTACATTCAGTAAATTTTGCTCTGACTTGAAAGCTATAAATAAATGTCCTTTGGGGACAATTTAGTAGTTACAGATGTCATCTCAAGTCCTATGAATTTAAATATGATTGGCTCAGATAAGCATTGTGAAGCTTTTCACAAACTGAAAAAAGGAAGGTGTCAGACTAAAGAATGTCAAATGTTGCAGGTTGTTTTAAGGTTGTAGACAGTGTTTCCCCCCGTCCTTAATGGACTTTGAGGTGTAAGACAATTTTCCATCTTGTATGTATTTTGTATCTTGCGATGTGAAACCTACTCAAATGCCACAGATAATCTGGGCAACTGTAATGTCAGAATAAAAAAAACAGCTTCTTTCTGTAGGAACTGAGAGGTGGGCTAAGAGACAGTTTTGAAGGTGGGGATGACTAGTGTTTTTGAAACATGGAAGTGCCAAAAGTCCTACTCACTATACTCATGCCCACATATCCAGAGCTTCTCCTACTTCCTATAGTTCCACCCATTAAAAAAAATCCCTACTATTACCCTCCATATTTAAATTGAAGTGCCAGTCATCATTGTAACCTGAAGCCTACAGTCTATATTTTGAAGCAATATAAGCATTATCCAGGAAGTCATATACACAGGAGCAGAGATAACATGAGTAAGGGACATATGTGTAATGTGCATAATCACTGTCCCAACTTTCCAAAGCTCCCAGCTGCCTTGTGAAGATACACAAAGGATTCTGTAGTGTATTCAGCTAACCATGCTTACAGAATCTCTATGATCAGAAACATATATAGGACACATGCAACGACAAAATGCAAATTATGCTTCCTCTTAGCTTGTTAGGGCCAGAATAACTCTCATTCAAGTATCATGTTTTCTCCATTTTTTCATAATCTTTGTTTTAGTGTGAAAACTTCTCTTTCAGAAGTGATTCTAGAGTATATTCTGTATTTAGGCCCATTCGTATGGGATGGATTGTAGTGCCAGTAATGTTTTATATAATGGAATTGTTTATTCTTGGATGCATGCCATGCAGTGTTTTTACTGTATGTACCATCTCTATGGAGGATGTTGCTGTGTGTGTTATATTAGTTATTATTAATATCAATATCTCAGGTTTTCCCTCCACAAAACTGGGACTCAGAGCATCTTACAATTTAAAAGAATAGTATAATTAAAAACATACAAAAGTGATGTTACTTTGGGGGAAATGGCAAGTGTTTGCAAGACCACCACAAAGTGGAGTTGTATCACTTTGTTAAAAGAATTTGCAGTACACATTGCATTGCATTCTATTCAAGTTGGAGTAAACAGTTGTAAGATGGTACCTACTGCCTCTGAGCATTTTTGTTTGTTTTAACATATATACCCTAGTGAAAGGTCTGCATAAACATAGAATAACACCTTTCTTTAAGGTAGTTGTTGTTGTGTACCTTCAGGTTGTTTCCAACTTATGGCAACTCTAAGGTGACCTTATTATGGGGGTTACTGGGGCTGAGAGTACAGTATGTGACTTGCCCGGGGTTACCAAGTCGTTTTTCATGGCTGAGCAAGGAATTGAACCCTGGTCTCCAGGGTTGTAGTCCAGTGTTCAAACCACTATATCATGTTTTTTCTGATAGTGATTGCATAATGTTCACCTTATCCCCCAGGTTCCCTCTCCACCCAAATGCATTCTGCAATCCATTCTGGCAACCCAGTAAGAGAGCCAATGCATTGCTGTCTTGTCCTAATGTTAGCATGAGTACCAACTAACTCAAAAGTAAATAGCATTAAAGTCAATGTGGCTTATTTTTGAGAAGATAAATATTTCACCATGTTGTTACGTTGTAAGTTTTAGGAAGATAGAGAAGGGGATGACTGGAAACGCTAGAAAATATGCTCCAAATTTGGGTTTCTTCCAAGCATGTGGCAGTGCTAAGAGGCAACACTGATTTCACTCTGTTTCAGTGAGCAAGACTGAGAGAGAAAGGAGGTTTGGAGAAAGTTTTCAGAAGAGGGCAGGACACCTAACAAAGGCTATTTTGCTATTCTGCTGCTATTTTGAAGAAGATACCTTTTCTTTTTAAAGTAATATTTCTTGATGTTCATCTACAAAGCTTTGCAGCTGCCCTGAAGCAACATAGACTCAACGTACTAGGCTCTGAAATTCTACTGAGAGAATGGGGACCTTTGGATATAGGTTTTACATGGGCACCCACAGTCTGAGAGATGGGCAGGCACACTCTTTGCTTGGATTTCTTATTGTATTCAGGTTGGCAGTAATTCCAGGTCAGGCTGCAATGTGAATCGTGCTATTCTATTTAAAAACTGTAGGGATTAAATCTGAAAGCTAAAAGCTGGCCACACAAATAACTATTTGTTGATCATATGAAGGCTTTTAAAAATTATATTAACCAAAAGCATTTCTTAAAAATGCAGCCCTTCAATGAAGAGATGAGCAACTTCTACAGCATCTGTGGGGAATTGAAAACAGATCTGTTAAAACCCAAATGGGAGAACTCACAGGGGTAGGGGCTCATAGCTCTTCATTTTCACATAAAATCAGCAGCCATAAAGATAGCTATATTTCCAATGTTTTAAATAGAAGAGCCTCATTTTTACACAAAGGAACTGTGAAGAAAAGATCACTTGAGTAATGTACAGTGTTGTAAAGTGAAGATTTCTCATTTGCTCTAGCACTGTTCAAGCAATTCGGTATATCTGAATTAATCAGAATGAATGCTAAGCATGTTTAATGCAGCTTATCACCATTGTATTAAACATCTTAGCTGTCTTTACATAGTCAGCTAATTAGTGTACTTGCCTCTATAGCTAACCCAATGCTATAAAATCCTTGAGTGCCAGTTGCTTGCAAGCCCTACTAGGTTACATCTTTGACAGATTTTAGTTGAGATAAGAACATTGATTCGGTAAGTTACTCTGCTCCTTTTTCTTGCAGAAAATTATAGCCAGGAGGGCCACCTGTCCCCACCCTTTGTCCTTGGCCTTGTTCTTGTGCCTTTCATAGCATCTTGATATTCAGAGGAACATCACAGAGAGCATCCAAAAGGATCCACATGAAAAACTGGAGACATGTCTCAAAGTGCTTAATAGATGGCTGTTTTATTTTAGAAAAAGCCCAATGCCTTTCATTGTATGTATGTATGTATGTATGTATGTAATGGCCTTCAGAGGTGGATAGAAATCTGACTGCAGGAATTTCTGAAGCTCCTTCCATTTACTGGATAAAAATGGAATGAGATTCTCAGCTTCAGAAATTTCTGCAGTCAGATTCCTAACCACCCCTGAAGGGCATAAATCTATATATAAGCTGAAACTCATGTGTTATGGAAGCAACTGGAAGAAACCCGTGATTAGATTGCAAAGTTTTAAATGCCAGAATTTTTGTTAAAGAAAAGCAACCATTCCTAGGACATACTTGACGTTCCTGTTCACGCAGTAAGAAGATGTTAGGAGGACCAGTTGTCTCTGTAGCCCAGAAACTTGCCTGTCTCATTCCTGATAGATGTTTTTAAATCTACATTGATAAACAAACAAATTGTGTTCATTCTGTCTGCATGTATGAAGTGGTATCATTGTTATCCATTGCAGGTGCTTTGCTTTTAATGTGGCCACCATGAATTGGGTTTTTGGCTAAATTACTTACTTTCTTTTATTTTATTAGAACTGACTGAGAATAGATAGATCTGGAGAGCTAGCGAGCCTGGTAAATTTTTAATGAAGATCAGTCAGTTTATTGACAGCAGATAAATACAGTGTTGCAAGGCAACTGAACTTAAAAACCATTGTGTTTCCTATACAGTTTCCTATGCGTTTCTCTCCAGTGACCTCCTTGTAGTCTTTGAATAACTTGTCTTGAACTCAAAAGGCATTTCTGTCCTTTTTGCTACTGCTCGCCTACATTTTGTGGCACGTTCTGGCCATGAACTGAGAGGTTGTGCAAAAGGGCTTTGTCTTCTGGGGCCAAGCCAAATGTCTCAGCCAAGGAAGACTTTAGAAAGTTTTAGTCTTCCACAGTTTCCTGGAGAAAAATGTTCTTGTTTGGTTTGGTGTTTTGTTTTGCTTTGGCTTGCTACACTGCAAATGATAGAAAAACAAGACCTAAGAGTAGCAGACCTTGGGACAGAAATGAATAATTACCAACATCACATAAATTGGGGAGGGGAGCATTTAAACCATAAGTAGGCTGGGGTGGCAAATCTTTCCCCTCCTCCAAATTACAGATGGTTCTCCACATTTGTGGGGATTAGGGGCCCAAGACCCCCACGAAAGTAGAAAAACTGTGAATATCCATGGCATCCCCCCCCCCCCCGCTTCCTCAGCAGGACCCTCTTGAGGACAGCAAGAGAAGATAAAGGGTGCTGCCATAGTCCTGGGTAGTTTGCTCAGTGTCCCAGCCTCTTTCTTTGTCTCTCCCTCGCTGCCTCTTTTGCTGTGACTGCTCCTTTGCCCCCTTCCCTGGTGGCACAATGGTTAAATGCCTGTACTGCTGCCACTCACTCACAAACCACTCATGTTCAATACCAGCCAGAGGCTCAGGGTTGACTCAGCCTTGCATCCTTCTGAGGTCACTAAAATGAATACCCAGCTTGTTGGAGGTAATTAACTTACATATTGTAAACCGCTTAGGGAAGGTTTAAGTGCACTGATAAGCAGTATAGAAACAAATGGGGAGGACTAGGAATTTGGTGAGGAAGCAAGGACAGCCCTAACAGTGGTACTTTGGGTGGCTTTTTGGAGGGGCAATCATGAAAAGGCAGCAGATTATTAGCTAGTCAATTGATGGAGGTGGACCTTTTAGATCAAGCAGTTTCTTTTACTGTTTAGCTGTTGTTCTTTAGACTCAAGTACTAATTTCCTTTACCCCTGGGGAGTCCTGGGAACCACAAAGGTGGCTCTGGGGCAGAAAGCAGCTCACAAGCCACACTTCGCCCACCACTGTGCTAAAATGACTTGACCAGATTTGGGCTAAATTCACTTCAGCTGTCAAGGTGGCTCAAGGTGGCTGCTTTGCCTCAGATAGCAAAATGTCTTAACCCAGCCCTCTCATTCCTGCTCATGCCATACTTTAGCTGCCTTGAATCCCATTTTTAGAGAAAGGCAGGATATATAATAAATAATTATATAGATGAACGTTCCCTGTGTAGAGAAATTGGCACAGCTTGCATTGTAACACATGCCTCATGCTATCATAACATCAGTTTTCTCCCTGTATTTTCAAAGAAAAACAAACTGAAGCATCTAAAATCCAGTTTCTTATTATACCAGACAGTTAACAGTTTATATGGCTCTATTTGCTTTGCAGCATGTTCCAAAGAATGAAGGAATGAATTGTAAATGGAAATAAAAATAGGTTTAATTTTACCAAGGTCCCCAATAATAGCACACAAGCATCCAGAATTAATCTGTATGTGAGCCCAAACTTCTAGCCACTTTTGGTTAGGTAAACTGGGATTATAATCCTCATTATTATTTGTAAATGTGATGGTATGTGTTTTTTTCTCTTGATTTTCAATGGTAAAGAGGCCTCTACCTTTCTTTATTCTATTAGGCGTCTGAGAAATTTACAAAATTAATATTTCTAGCATCTGGTTCCTGGTTGGGGATGCTATGCACATGCAGCACTGCTGGAAAAAGACATAAATTTAAATGCATCATGTTTCCAATTAATGGCTCATGGGGAGGGAGAATAAATAAAAAGCAAAAATAACAGTTCCCCAGTGGTTTCATAGCCCTTGAAATCACATTCTGCTTGCAAACTGCACAAAATGTTGAAGACATTAGCTGTGCTTTTTAGGAGCAAAACTAGAATTGCATTCCTTTATAGCATATTTAGATGCTTATTTGCACATAAAATACATACTGTACTATAAAAGTATAACAAAATACATAGACGGTATAGACTTCTACACTCCTCCCTCTCTCCATAATTTAAGATGCTGTTTGCATTTGCTGAGGAAACTCTGCTTCTCTCTACAACTTTAGCCATACAGGGATTGAAATGGAATCTAATGTGTTAGGACACATTTCTGGAGCTACTGCAAGATCAGTATCGACTGGATTGCACTCTGTGATTCAGGCTGGAATATTATAATGTCCTGCCATACCATTGGGTCATGAATTCCCAGCACTGACAATACTTGAGTTTTCTGAGTTTCTTAAAAGCAGGATGTACCTCAGGGTCAGAGCATCCGTTTGTGACAGCTGAGATTAACATTTATTGAGCTGGTTGATTATCAAATGCTCCCCCTACCCCAACTTAGATAATATATTCCCTTGAACAGTTTGGTCTCTCAAAATGAACATAGCATCTTAGAGTGGGAGGATGGAATAGGATGTACCCATTTTCTATAATCAGACGTACATCTCTATTTTTGCAAAAGCTGGACTTCCAGGATGAAGGAGGAAGTGTTTAGAGGTAAAGGTTTAATCTGAGCAGAAGCAGAGCTTGGGGGAAATTTGGTAAGCTAAAAGCTCTTGAACTGAATTTTAGTCAATCTTATTATTACCACTGATGAGAGCTTTCGTTCTCTCCATAGATGGGATTATCCTTTTTCTTTCTTCCTTAGCAATGTGTTCTTGAAGTGAGGAGCAGACCTCTTATCACGCTATTGTCTTTATGCTATCTATTGTTGTATATTAATCATTGGATCGTATTTCTAATCAGGCTTATACAATTTGCTCAGTTTATCCTTACTTACATTTTTTTTAAATGGAGGTGACCTTGTATCTCTTTTGGAGGTAGTTTTGTGCTTCGAGAACAGGTTTTTGTTTTGCTATTTTTCAAAAATCCTCGGGCAGATAAGTAGCTTGCATTAAAAAAAACCTTATTCTTGGATAATTAAAAATGATTAATCTGTGCTCCATCTATTGTTTTGCTTTGCATCCGCTGTGTTAAAGAACTGTGCATTTTTTGTTATTTGTATCCTTTCACATATCAACAGTGGATATAATTTTTGCAGACATTAGTTTCATAAGCATATCAGCATTTGAAATATACAAATAGAAGGCAAAAGAATTCTTGCATAACTGTAGCTGTTGTTTTTTTTAAATGAGGGCACATCCAGCTTGATTAAAAAGACCGGGAGGGCCAAAATTTTGTTCCTGTTCTTTCCCATTTCATTTTGGAGAGCCATACACATTTTGTTCATCCCAAAATATTTTCTATCAGCTCTGGTAGGATCACTCCCCAGATCAGTTTATTTTTACCCAGTATAAAATCAGAAAATGCAGGGACAAATTATTGGACTTTTCAGCTAGTCTGCATGTTCCCTAATCCGTTTCATGAGAAATTTTATATTATAGTGGTATTTCCAATATAAATGATGACGAAGTATGCTACATGACTTATATTCTGAAGTACGATACTGAATATTTTATCTAAACAATGAACTACACTGTTGTATTTAAAAATACAGGTATTGTAAATATTGGGCCTAAACATACAGACCAAAATAAAGCTGCTTTGGGCCACTTTGGAAGTGTGCTGTTTAAATGACACATGTGTCCTAAGAGTCTGGAAGCCACACCAAAGCCATGCTCCAATCATAAGGACTGGAGCGCAGCTTTGGCACAGCTTCTGGCCTCTTAAGATGCATGTGCCATTTAAACAGCATACCTTGAAAGTGACCTGAAGCAGCTTAATTTTGGCATGTCTGTTCGGGCCCATTGTCATATCTTGCCTGGTCTCAACAATTAATAATGTTAAAAATGTTGTTAGCACTTACCATTCTAAATTAAAACGAGTTGCATATCATGTCTCTTTTTAAAATTTGTTTCATGATCATGAGCCACTTTGGGAAGATTCTTTGTCCTGATAGGTAGCGCACCATTTTTTTTTAAAAAAAAAAATGAAATATTTTTAAAAACTTTTATAATGCCCTTCCCACCAAAAGGCAGAACATCAAACATGTACAGTCAGAGACAAAGACAGTGAGAGCCTGGTCACATGAGCCTCTTCTCCCATTAAATCAGTGCTGTTTTCAAAAGCACTACCCAATCAGGACTGCTCTCTTTCCTATTGCAGTTTCATAATTTCCCCAGCATTAGAGCTTTCATTCCTGCAAAACCCTTATCACACACAGCATTTGGCATTGCTCACCCACTACCACTAAGTACTGCCCCTTTTCCTAGTTTGGCACACACATAGAAAAATTCCTCAGCACAGAAATATACTGTAAATGAAATCAGGGTTACCTTTAAAAAGGTCTCCCTCCTTCTTTTCCTTGGGGAGTCCTCCAATCTAAACTAATTGATGGCCAGTAAAAGTGGACAGTTACTTCTATCCGTCTGATCTGTCCTCATGTACTGATTAGTATGTCTGAAGGAAGACACAACAAGAAAGAAGAAGGGTGTTAATGCTTTCCTAAACTGTAAGGGTCTTTTGGCTTTTCCTCGTTCATTTTCAGGCATGTGTGACTCTGTATGTGTGAGTGAGAATGAGAGGGAGCGAGAGAGAGAATGAGGGTGCCATTAGCACACCTTGCCATTGATCTCCCACAGAATAGGAACAACATCATGCAATAAGTGCCAACCAAAAGTACAGTTATCCTGACACAATTATCCTGAGATAAAAATTATAACCCAGAGCACTAAATACCAGAAGCAAAAGTTTCAAACATATCTTGGCCCAAGCTGGTAGCCAGTTACAAGATCTATTGGGAAGGAAACGTGAATATTTAGGGAGATTTAAAATCCTGGATATCACTGTTCTGAATTAATGTCAGAGGGAGAAGAGAGCAAGAAGGCAAATCTCCAGTAGGCTATTACAGTTACCCAGGTGTGACATAACCAAAGTGATTTATATGCCTCATGCAGGTGACATAGCCAAAGTGTGGATTTACCTGCACCGTGCATGTGACATAACCAAAGCGTGGACCAGTCTTGACGGTTGAGAACTTACAGATTCTATGAATGTTCAAAAGATGGAAATTGCATGTCTTTGCTATCAGTCCAATAAAGGGGCTCAGGGACAAATGATCATCCATCAGCACTCTGAGGATCCTAGCAACTAAATCAAAAACTATTGTGTAGCCTGCAAAAACAGTGGAGAGCATAAAAGTAGGGCTAGGGAATGATCAGGCTAAAATAACAAGATTTTCATTTTTCCATATTCAGTTTAAGATGGTTGGTGGTAACAATATGCTCCTCTGAAATGAAACAACCAGGTCAGGGAAGCCTTGCCTAAGTAAACAAAATATTTTGAGCTTTCCAGAAACCAGTTGAAAACTTTTTCCAAAATGCATCAGGAATTACTTTTCCTTTCACCAGCGTCCATGGGATCATTTTAGTGCCAAAACAAAACTTGGCTTTTTATTAAATTCTTCAAGCCTAATTTTATCTAGGATGCATTGCACATGTCTTATGGCTGTTTACTATTTAAATTTGTTTTAGCTTATTTTAATTCATCTCGTCTTAATTGATAAACTGTTTTCTGGTTTTTTTTAAATCAATCATTATTATATATTGCTTTAAATTTATTTTATTGTAAGCTCCTTTAGGATCTTCAGATACAGGGGAGCATATAAATATTTTAATAAATAAGTAAGATGTCAGTCACTCAGTCAACCTTTATTAGGCATAGAAAAACAACATGCATATACAACATTTACAATAAAACTTCAGGATCATTTTAAAATTTAAACCATAATCTTGTTGCCTCCACCAGAAAATTGGCCATTAACCAGGTAATGTGTAGGTTCTGATCTTCCAATAGGTATTCCACTGATAACCCATTCAAAGAGATATTCATTTCCAATAACCTTCTTAACAATTTTTCCCTTGGCATTATATACAATGGACAAAGCAATGCAATATGATGGAGAACATCTGGAGCTTGATCACAGTGACATACACGATTCAAAAAAGATATCTGCCCTTGGTAACATTTGAGGGGTGTACATTCAGTCTTGCAAACAAAAAGGCCTTCCTCGACACCAGCAGTGAACGGGTTTGAAAATAGTCTGCTATCTTACCCTGCAAGGGAGGGATATCGAGCGTTGCTGGAGAACACACTCTGGGAGGAGTTGGATATGTCAATTGATATTCTCTCTCTGCAAGGCAGACTCTAATAGATTCAAGACACTCCTTTTTGGTCAGTAAAAGGAGAGAATCAACATTTAAACCTACAGAAATTACTTTACTTTCATAAAATTTAGCCCAACTAGCATAGTAAACGTCAGATAGTAGGAACCATAAAAGACTGGATTTATTAGGCTGGAAATGTATCTTAAACCCAAACCTATAAGTCATCAACCAGGCTTCAGTTTCAAAATCATTCAATCCCAGTTCCACATAGAGAGTCAGATGGTGTACTGTACACATGACGGTACAGATAATAGTCTCCTGAAAAAATGTGTCTGCAAACATTCAATCTCCTTATTAAAGGCTAGAATCCAGGCGAATATGCTGTAAAGTAATTGCGGTCTTAATTTGGCTTTGTAATTGTTTAAAGTCGCTAGAATATCCTGTTTGCCTTTTATATAATAAAAAGATTGTATAGCCACCAATGATCTAAGTAAGATAAATTAATACCTGTATTAATAAATTTGATTCTTGGCTTTTAGTTCTTCAACTCATGGTTATTTCTTCCTCTGCTGACCTCATAATTGCCTATGGTGCTTTTGCAGTGCAATAACATTTGGAGAGACACATGTTTCTTACTCTTGCCAAAGAAGAAGAATCTGTGAAGAGGGAAAATACTGAGACGCGTTTGTCCACAGCTTATTAGCAGAGTTCAAGCTTTGCATGCAGAAATTTCCAACCTGAATTACTCCAAGAAGAATACATTGGTGGATGGTGGCTCCCATATCATTAAGGTAGTGGATCAATTCTTAGGTTTAGCTCACACTTTAAAGGTGCTGAATCTATTTGAAGGACAAATAGCTCATTTAAAGTTGAGCCAAATGTCAAGAATGGATTTACCTCCCCAATTACATGGGAGCCACTACTGTAGCTGCTACTGGAAAAAGAGAGGGAGGAGCACGAACCTGGATGGACCAATGGTCCTAATCAGTTTAAATTTGATTTGTATTTTCATAAAACTTTCTGAGATGATGTTTCAGCGTTCAAAGCTTAGTGTTCTCCAGCAGCAAGTATCCAGCCTATGCTGCGTTTATGCAGTAAAACAGATTGAAACTAAGACCCACAAGATACAGTTCTTACTCATGGGGCTGAAAATGTATTCTTAAATGGTTGCCTTGATCTTCTCATTGCAGCTGTTTTAATGGTCTTTGGAGACCTAATTACTACATGAAAGTTGTATCTTAAGGATTAAAGTAGGGTCTACTTTCAGCACATACTGAATAATACATTGGACGTTTAAACTAAACCACTTGTTTGGTTTGATTTTCTTGTGGGTCTCCCCTCCCCGTACATTATTTTAAAATGCAAATAAAGCTAAAAAGGAGTAATTGGATAGCAAGTCCACCCATCCTACCAGCATTCATTCAGCAAGCAATGCCTTTTTCTTTTTTTAATTGAATTGTTATATATTGCAATATATATTTATAGCTTTCTGTTTCTTTAGACCACAATAAAATTCTGTAATATGTCTCCCAGGACAGAAAATATTGCAAGCACCTTTCTCTCTTTCTTGGTGATAAAAATACAGTGAGCTGGATCCAAATTTAATCATAGTAGGCTCATTAAAATCAGTGAGGCTAATGCATTAATAACTAACTCTCTGCTGTATTTTCATGCAACCAAAAATCGTCCCTTGAGAAGGCTATCTCACTTTGCCTAATGGTAGGACTGGCTCTTCCTCCTTTGCTTAGGTAGATAAATCACAGATCATCTTTGAAACCTGGACACATCTGAATGTGTTGTAGCTACCTGAGACATCAGTCATGTCATAGATGGATTGGTGCCGATGTTTCTTACAGCATAGACATGACAGAATGAATTGTGACAGTGTAATAATGGAACAAAGTTTACAAACAATTTAATCATTTTATGATTCTTGATGTTACAGGAAGAGTAAACTGCTAATTGCATAATACCTTTTAATGATATTCCAGATCCGAGATAACTCTGTAACATTTGGCTATGCTTGTCAGCATTCAGTACATTTAACGTGATCATAGACATGCTGCTCAGCTCCTTGTCATAGCAATTGCCATTCCACAAAAGTGAAGAATTAGCTTACTTGCTAATTAGCTTACTTGCTGTTCACCGCTATGATCTTTGGAATAGCGGTATATAAATAAAACAATTATTATTATTATTATTATTATTAAGAATACAGTGAAATGGGAGATATAGAAAAACATTTTAACAAAATAAATGAATGTGCTAGAATTTACTTGTGTCTTCTGTTTTTCAAAAAAGAGCAAATGAATATAGGGTAATATGGGTGAACATCGCTTTGTGGAAACAGAGAATTTGAGTTCAGAGTACTGTATTAGTCAGCGTGAAGCTCATTAGGGAACATTAGAAAGTCAATTTCTCTCATCTTCATTTTACTTATTGGGTCATTGGAAGTGTGAAACATGATGGTTCCTATTCATTTAAAGTACTGTACCTTGAAAGAAATGCAAACTTTTGTTTGTAGATATATATTAAGAAGATTAGATTCTCATTTGTAGATATATTCTGAGAATGACAAAGTATTTCCAAGTACTGAGCTGTGTATTCAACTTCTTTGAGAAAGCAAAAGCAAATGCCATAACGAACTTACAGATTCACCATGCAGCCCTTTACATTAGCATCTTATGTATATAATCCCATAATTTCAGTCCCTTTATTATTATCCATAGGTGAGTGGTTACTGGGTTGACACTGGTAATATTAATATTTTAACCATCATGTATGTCACCATTTTGGAGACAACCACCAGTTCTCCCATCTTCTCTTGAAAAGGAAACTATTACAGTATTCATCCCATTTGGAATGTTTATCAGTGAACTCTGTACATTTTATTAAAATGATACACATAGTTTACATGCCTATAGAACAGTGCTGAAAAACTATTTAACCACACTCTGTAAACTCATCCATTTAAGTTTCTTGAAATATTACAAATTTCTACTTTTAATGAAATCTATCTGCTAACCTTCCATGTGTGTTTGTATAATGCAGGTTCCCACCACTTGATCAGAATATTGCTTCATACCTATAAGGCTTATTTGGAAAGGACTATAGCTCAGTGTCATATAGTATCTATCTGGTTTGCATGCAGAAGATCACAGGGTCAGTATTTGACAACAAGGATGAGGAATATGGAGACCTCCAGATTGATTGATTGATTGAATTTATATCCTGCCTTTCTCTCAAGATGGGATTCAAGGTGGTTTACAATAATTTTAAAAATATCAGTCTAAAACATTAGTTCACAAAAGTTAAAGAAAGAATTAAATAAGAGTATTTTAAAAATCATTATTAAAAACACTTAAAACATACTTAAAACACATTTAGAAGGGCTGCAACCCCCCAGGTGCAGTTTAGCAACTTACTAATAGAGAACGTTCACATTCAGTTCATCAGAGAAAGCAATAGGCATATAGATCTTGTCCTCTGCTGGGCCATTGTGACCTTTTTCTGTTGGATTGGGGCTTGTGCTGGTTGTTGCAGAACCATTACTGGTTTCTGACAAGCCCCCCCCCCCCCCCGTTTCTCTGTGAGATTCTGGAGAACTAATCTGAAATAACACAAATAAAAGAAGAAACAGAGTCAAGAATGAGAGCATGTTTAAACAATCCCCTGCTCTTGGGAAAAGAAACTGGCATTGGGCAACTGATAGAGAGTGTGTTGAAAATGGACAAGATTCAACACTGTCACACTACTAACGGAATTGTTTCTATTTATGAAACAATGGAGAGAGTTCCCTTCTGCCTCTGTATTAAGGTAATTATGACTAATAGTAATTCTGCATTTAAAATCACTTTTGCCATTTGTGGACATTCTGTCCACAAATATGTGTACTATATATACCAACATGAGATTTCGTGAAACCGTATATTATAATAAGGAAAGGTGTCTTAAGAAGCTCCTTGGTGTTTTGAGATATAATAGACTAGCACAGCTCCTCCTTTGAAATATTCCACTAGAGATACAGACACCCTTAAAAAACCTAACAGCACTTCATCTTCCTTTCAGTGCTGTATGTTGGCGCTGCAATTACCTTTATACATAGAATCAGATCTGGGGTAAATTGGAAAGACAGCACAAAACATATTGGAATGCAGTGTGTTGATGACATTATTTGCAGGTTTCATTAAAAAATGATGTTATTTGCATGTTCCATAAAAATGAATGAAAAATATATCAATTGGTGAGTAAAAAGGGCTTGTATTGAATCACTCTATTTCTCTTTTCTTTCTTCATTTATATCAGTATTTTTAATATTTTTATATGATGCCACAGATTCTTTAGTTTTTTGCCCCTACACTCTCCCTTTGTCTGATCTGATTTGTTCACAATTAGTGCTACCACTTTTACATTAGTTCATTCATTTAATCATTCAAGTCTTCAGGCAGATTTTGCAGCACTCAGATATGAACTGACTCATCACATGACACATAATCCTGATGCTCAATCACAATATTTTTAATTTTTTTAAAAAATACTTAGTAATAGGATTTGACTGCATAATTACTTTACATAACACAATCTCTGGCCTTGGAATGTAGGGCTATGAACAATTAGCATGGATGTCTTTCCAGTGGGGGAGAGAGCTAGTGTCATTTCTTTCCTTTTAAAATGAGTGTGACTAATGTTCTTTAAATGAGAATTTGTATTTTATGGTGAGAATTAGCATAAACTGCAATATAGGTGAGTGGAAGAAAGAGAGCAGGAAAAAGACATTATTAATTATTCTAGGCACATGGGAAGGCCGCATTTGCAGAATGCAGTAACTCATGACTGCTAAAATGCAGGTCAACATTAAAGGATTCTGAAATAAGTACATAGTGTCCTTATTTCTCTTCTGAATGAGCCCTTTATTGTAATATCTTCTACAAGGATAGCTGCTCTTCTCCAAATCCTTTCCACAGAGGAGGAATCAGGAAAGACATTGTGACTTATCAGACTGTTAAGAGGCTGAAAAGCTTTTAGAGTCATTGTAATCTGTTAGAAAATGTACAGAGAATAGGCACCTCGATTTAGAATTTATTGTGTAAATTAATATAAAGACAGAATGCTTTATATTATTCTGTAACTCATACAAAATGAGTTACAGAATAAATTTTCCAGTAATCAGAAGAGAGAAAGAGAATGAGAGATTGGTAAATAGGCAGCAGTTCAGCATTCATAAGCATCCATGCCAGTGAGCTGGCAAAAATATTTTGGGACTTAGGTCATATTTTAAAGGACTATCTGATGTTCTGTATCCTCTACAAAGGTTTAGCACCCTGGATAGCTCTCTTAAAGTTTGGATGAAAACTCAGAATGGATTCACTGCTGGCAAAATATGTTCTGTACACTCATCTTTGCAGACCACATTTCTTGATTAGGAATAGGGAGGCAGAAAGTAAGCAGTAGTTGTGCAGAAATGTGACTCAGAGACTCTCCACTTAAGACTTCTCCACTCTTAATTCATTGACCAAGCTTTGTAGCTGCCCACATTACTGTAATTTCATGGACCAGTGCCCTCTAACTGAAATAAATCATTTACATTTCTTATAGATCTTATAGATTTTTAACTTCTTATTGACATTTAACAAATAAGGCATTTGAAGGGTGAGCAAAGTGTAAATATTGATGGGAATTGAAAGAACAGAGATGCTAAATAAATGTCAGATTGAATTGATTAAGCTGTAGGATGGCATTCACTGCTTTGCGATGGCCTTCTCCAACCTAACAGTTCCCAAACATGCCAGACAGGCAATGGTACTATTATGAGATTTGTAGTTCTGTTGGGGAAAAAAAGTACAGGATGGAGGAAGGTATTTTAAAGAAGAGAAATAGACCTTTTGAAGTAATAAAATTTGTTCTATTAAGGTCAACTGGGACCACCTCCATTCTTTTCTCAGAAAATTGCAAAGTCTAGCCTCAAATTAATATTCTGGTGTACATCAAATGATTTATTTAAGCTTCTAATTAGTTTTCTAGTTTGTAATGTCAAAAACATTGTCAAATTAATTTTCAAACCTAACATTTCAATCTTTTGTCAATTTCACCTCTGCATTGGAAGGACTTCTTGGTACTTCCTGAAAAGTCAGGGGGGACCATAGTTTCATGCCTACTCTTTTCCAGATTTGTGAACACTTTCTAGGATTGTTCAAGATATTGTGCACCCAGCTTAATCCATTATTATCTCTCTAAGGAGAATTTGCTTATTGAAAAATCAGTGTTCTCTATCCCCTGCTTATGGATTGAAAATTAGATATACAGTGGACCCTTGTTATATGCTGGGGTTTAGTTCTAAGATTCCCCATGTATAACAAAATCCGTGTATGCTCAAGTCCCATTAAATATAATGACATAGCAAAATGGTGTCCCTTATAAAAATGGAAAAATCAAGGTTTGATATTTGAAACATAAACTTTTTTTGAACATTTTCAAACTATGTATATTTGAATCCGTGTATAAAAAAATCCGTGTATAAGAAGGGCCGACTGTAATTGGACATTAAGAGTGCTTGAGATGCTTACCTGCCTTAGCTGATCTACAGTATTTACATCAAAATTCAAATTTAGTGGATTTCATTATATATGGGAGGAGGGTAGTAGTTTGAGTGCCAGACTGTGACTCTGGAGACCAGAGTTTGAATCCCTTATCAGCCACAGAAATCCTCTTAGTGAGCTTGGGCAAGTCACACTCTCTCAGCCTCAGAGGAAGGGAAAAAAACAAAGCTTGCCAAGAAAACCTCATTGTAGGTTTATCTTAACATAAGTTATAAATGACTTGAAGGCACACAATAACAACAAGAGGGGAAAAGAGAGCGTTTCCTGTATCCTTGAACATGTCCTATTTAAATTTTCTTTCTAAGTTATACCCTTCAGAGTACAAAATAGAAATACTACCAGCAACATATGGAGGGTGTATGCCTATTTTCCCCTTTAAATAAATACTTCCTCTTGGGCCACAGGTGTCCCCCTGCTCTCATTTATTTTTTAAGGAAAAGGCAAAAAGAAAAACAACTTTATGTACCATTCATCATTGTTAAAAGTGCCTTGAATCAATGTAGTGTAATGATTAGGATACTAAGCAAGGACTGTGGAAGTTCAGGTTCCATTTCCCACTGAGCCATTAGGCTCACGGGGACAGAGACAGCTTTGATTGCCTTAGTGGATGACCTACGCAGGGAACTGGATAAGGGGTGTGTGTCCCTATTTGTTTTGCTGGACCACTGAGACCATGGTATCCTTCTGGGTTTCCTCTCCTGGGTGAGGCTTGGGGGCACTGTCTTACAGTGGTTTCAGTTCTTGGAGAGGCAAACTCAGAAGGTGGTGTTGGGGGACTCCTGTTTGACCCCCTGGCTGTTGGCCTGTGGGGTCCCTCAGTGTTCTGTTCTGTCCCCCATGTTATTTAACCTCTACATGAAACCACTGGGATAGGTCATCTGAAGTTTTGGGGTGTGGTATCACCAGTATGCTGATGACACCCAACTCTATCTCTCCTTTCCACCTGACTCCAAGGAAGCTGCGTCTGTACTAAACCAGTGTCTGCTGTCAGTAATGGACTGGATGGCGGTGAACAAATTGAGACTTAATCCAGGTAAGACAAAGGTGCTCCTGGTCATTTGGAAGGCAGATCCAAGGATTCAGCCTGTGTTGGATAAGGTTACACTCCCCCTGAAATCTTAGGTTTGCAGCTTGGGTGTGCTGCTGGATTAGGATCTGAACCTCGATACCCAGGTTTCAGCGGTGGCCAGGAGTGCATTTGCACAGTTAAAACTAGTGTGCCTACGCACCCATTCCTTGAGAGGTTAGATCTGGCTAACGTGGCACATGCCTTGGTTACATCCTGTTGGACTTTTGTAATGCACTTGACATGAGGTTGCCCTTGGAAACTGTTCACAAACTGGGGATGGCTACAGGTATCATGTCATTCACCTGCTGAAACAGCTGCACTGGTACCAGTCCATTTCCAGGAAGAATTCAAGTTGCTCGTTTTGACCTAAAGCCCTAAATGGCTTGAGTCCAGACTATCTGAAGGACCATGGCGGGATACACACCGCCATTTAGTACGTATAGGATACGTACTAGGGTTAGGAAGGGGCGGTGCTTCCGCACCCCCCTAACCCTAGTACGTATCCTATACGTACAAGATGGCAGCGTCCCTTCTACATGGGCGCCGCCATCTTTACGTACTGGACGCACAGCATCCAGACGTGACGCGGCGCCTATGACGTCGCGAGTCCGCGCCAGGCGCCTCGCGACGTCATAGATGCGCCGCAGAAAGAAGCTCCGAAATGGAGCTTCTTTTTTGCTCCGCGCGGGAGTCGCGCGGTTTGGCTGCTGCGGCTCCCGCACGGAGCAAATGGCGGCGGCGGGGGAGCGCCGCAAAGCGGCGGTTTGTACCCCGCCCATATTTCCCTATATATGCCAGCCCAAGTGCTAAGATTGGCAGGAAATGGCTTTCTCTCAGTTCCCCCCACCTTCACAGGTGTGGTTGGTAAGGACTCGAGAGAGAGCCTTCTCCGTGGCTGCTCCCAGACTGTGGAAGTCATTTCTACGGGAGCTTAGGTTGTCCCCCTCCTTGCTCTCTTTCTGCCGGCAGCTGAAGATTTAGGCAGGCGTTCAGTGAATAAATTTTACTTGTGTCGTCCTGTGTGCTGGAAATGCTTTTTTAAACAGTTTTTAACTAGTTTTAACTTATGTTTAATATCAATAATGTTTAATCTTTTTTAACTTTTGTATTTTTTAAATTGTTGTTGTTGTTGTTTTAAATTATTGTGACCCACCTTGAATCTCATTGTGGAGAAGAGGTGCGATATAAATCATTGAAAATCATCATCATCTTGATCCAGTCACTATTTCTCATCTTCATCTTCATAGAGTCATTGTGAGGATAAAAATGGGAAAGAGGATAATACTATGTATGTTTCCTTGAGCTCTTGAGTAAAGGTGGAATATTAAATAAGAGAAAGACTATTCCTACAAAGGTCAACTGAATACCAGCGTTTAAGAGTGTGTCATAAATGAGAGCATTGTTGTTGTGTGCTTTCAAGTCATTTCCAACTTACGGTGACCTTATCATGGGTTTTTCTTGGCATGTTTCTTCAGAGGAGGTTCACCATTGCCATCCTCTGAGATCAAGAGAGTGTGACTTGCCCAAGGTCAACCAATGAATCCCAAACAGGGATTCAAACCCTCGTCTTCAGAGCTGTAGTTGCTCAAACAACTACACCATGCTGGCTCTCAATGAGAGCCTTAAAATATATGTATGGAATGTGTGAAATAGTGTAATACCTTTTCTGTGACTTGCATTATTAAAAAAAGAATTCCATTAACTTTGCAAAATGAAACAAAGAAGCAGTAACATGTGTAAATACTTCCCTTAAAATATATGTATGGAATGTGTGAAATAGTGTAATACCTTTTCTGTGACTTGCATTATTAAAAAAAGAATTCCATTAACTTTGCAAAATGAAACAAAGAAGCAGTAACATGTGTAAATACTTC
>NC_056527.1:57333636-57398194 GCF_019175285.1 Sceloporus undulatus | reverse complement strand
TACCATAATTATTTGCAAAAGCATACTTAAACAGATTATGCAGTCTCTGATGGCTGCAAAATGTGATCCATTTGGAAATTAGGCATATTGCAGGAAAGCAAACAGATGACAGAGTGCTACACAAAACCCGGTGATAATTAAAAGAGGGCAGCTTTTTCACTATTTTTTCCCCCACAGTGCACTTTTCCTAAAATAGAGCTGGTTTTGAAAGAAATTTCAATTATGCTAATTTACTTTAATAATTCTACATTTTCTAAAACCTCCCTTCCTTCCTTCTTTCCTTTCTTATTTTTTCTCCCCCAGACTCTTAAGGGCTCAGTCCCTGGAATGGTATTACAATAACGTGAAAAGTCGTTTCAAGCGTTTTGGAAGTGCTAAAGTCTTGAAGAACTTATACAGAAAACATCGACTGGAGAGTGGAGCTTCTTCTGATTTGCTAGGTAAAGAAAAAACAACAGAGTTCTCTTCACTTTGAGGAATACCAGATTTGACCGCTATCCTGAGGGTGCATCATAATAGCAATAGCATGTACATTTCTGTTCTGCTTATCAGTGAACTCAGCACTCTCTGAGCAGTTTACAGTCTGTAAGCTAATTGCCCCAAAGAAGCTGGGTACTCACTTTATCAATCTATGAAAGGATGGGAGGCTGAGTCAACCTTGGAGCCCTGCCTGGGATCGAACTCACAACCTTGTGGCTGCAGTACTGACACTTAACCACTGCGCACCAGGGCTCCCTAGTAAGGCAGAAGTATGGAAGAACCCGTCTGTTGGTGTCCCCACTCTCACAGAGGGGTGCCATGTGTGTGTTTTAAACTTTTACTCCAAAATTCCTCCCAATGAAAGTAGTGGAAAGAAATTTATTTTGACTAGCTTCAGGGTGTTGGGACTTGACTATGAGGGCTATGGATCCCACAAACTCATGATGTCTCTCTTTTATCCTCACGCTCACATCATACCTCCCTCACAGTCAGAGTTTCAGCCTGGGTGGGAGGTATCACAGAAATGTTCTGAGTATCTGGGAGACATCAAGAGACTGTAGCTGAACTAAAATCTCCCCCGTTTCATCTTTGAGTTTTGCCAGTGAACTGGGCGGGATATTTCTACTTCTGTGTTTTATATAGGGAATGAGTGTAAAAAGTACCAAATCTGTCTGTACTGTTAGGCTTGAGACAAATAAAGCAGGTATTCTTCACAAAAGTAATGGGTAGTCACACGCGCGCACACACACACACACACACTAAAACCTGTAGGAATTTATTCTCTTAATGGCCCTCAGACAAATAGAATAGAAGTTTTTGATTCGTTTTATTTCACCGAATGCATTTTAAATTTCTTGTATAGAAAACGACAATTTTCACATCACAAATAAGGACGTTCTGGGAGATTGATTTCTGGCAGATGACAGATGCTTAAGAATCTCAGTTACAGAGTTTTACAAACTTACTTTTTTAGATTACAGCTCATTGAATCTCCCAATCCGTATGCTGACTGGTAAGATCTAGAATTTGTATTGCAAAAAGAAATAGTTTGAATCAAAGTAAACGAGCTTCTGATTTTGTCACTGATCTCAGATTCCTTAATCAAGTTCCTTGTGAAAACAGAATTTATTTTCTTGGTTTATTGTAGGGTCTATTATTCCCTGTGTTTGTGTTGCTGCTATATGACTTGGTGTTGCTGCTGTATAGCTGTTTTAGATATGAGGGCTATTATGCAGGTCACACTTTAGAGCAGTGATATGGTCTTGGACTGATTTTATCTGGGAATTGTATGTGAAAACAGGTGGATCTGTTTCTTTGGACCTATTTCCCCTTCCTGACTTCATCGTACTGTAACTTAAAATAATGTTGCTTACATACTACCTGGTGTTAATCAAGATATGAGTTCTTTTCTGAGAAGCTGGAAAAAATGCAGATGCATAATAAGGCTTAGATCTAGCGATGTGTTATAAGTGGGAAACTTTTATCTATGATGGGTTCGAGATAGAATCAGATTCAAATATGTAATGGTCTTCAGTCAACAGTTCCTGGAATAAGCTGGTGCTATTTATCCACTGACATTGTGGGATCTGAGCGTGAGGGTAGCTTGCGCTGCTACTGCTCATACATTATGCCTGCTTGCATTTTTAGCTGTTGTGTAGTTTCAGAGCAATGGTCAGAAAATGAAATTGCTTATAGGACAGGTTCAGACTCATATAGATGATGAAATAAATGTTGTTGAAGTCATTCCAGAATTTCTCAAGGGCCTCCTGTCAATAAGTGCAGGGAATGAAAGTGCTATTTATATATCTCAGGAAAAAGAGGCCTTTAGGTAAAAGATCAAAGGAATCCATCTTCCAGGTCAGCCATGGCTATGTTGGCTTGCTGTGGAGTCATGTAAGTGCTACTGACCTGAAGACAGGAGATAACAGTTAGTTAAGAAAAGTGATTGTCATTTTTAAGTTAGCTTTGTTCTAATCTAATTAAACTTTTTACATCTACATTTAAAATTTTAATGACAGAAGGGAAAGAATTTACTTTCTACAGATCCCCTTTACTGTGAATGAATGATAGGATAATTTTTATTCCATAACATTCACCCTTGCATGCACACACACTTGTGCACATGCACGCGTGCACGCACGCACACACACACACCAATCTTCTGTGAAAGGTATGTGGGCTGAAGCTCACAGGAATCTGTTGTTGCTCTTATTTGTTATTTAGATTATTTATATTCCACTCTATATCATAAGATCGCTGTGTGGGTTACCATAAAATCATATAAATAATTTGGAAATCAGACCATAGCCCAATTTATTTATTAATATGACCATATTTTTCTTTAGAAAGGATCTGAATCTCTTTTCTGCCTATACGTGGGCTACCTCCATTCCTGTAACTCAGAACTAGTAAAAACTAGCATCCATGGCTTACACCTGGGCTAGTGCTAGTAAGATGTTTTATTGCCCAGCAGATATTTCTTTATCCATGAACCACTTCATAAGGACATTCCCCCTGCCCATAAGCCTTGGCCTTAATTCCTGGGGAATCTTTGGGCTTATTGAACTATGAAGGGTTCTTCAATATAGCCTAGATAGTTTCTCTTTTGTGAAAGTGCCTAATTGAAATGAGAAATCAAAGAGGAACATAAACATGGAGGTGTTAAGAATGACTGCTATCTCCTTGCCTGAGTAATTCAGGAACATCTGAAGTCTGAAATTCCAGCTGTGCCAGCCTTTCTATGTTCTGCTCAACCTCTCTTCTACCATCAAATTCCCATCATTTCCTCAGATGCTCCTGCTCACAAATCACTCCAAAATCCATGTAAATTTGAATCCCTATGTAATGTTTTCCCTGGGTAGTTCTTAATCAAATCTACATAATACATAGGTTAACTTTGTGAGTTATGACTGCTTCCCATGCTATTCCCGCTCCTGTGACTAATCATCTTGAAAAAGCCCCCTCCGATTGACACTAATGGGAAATGTTTTTCAAAATGGTCTTACTTTGCAGAGATGGGGAAGAGCTGTAAGATAGTTGAGAAATCCTCACATTCTGAAGATTCTTTGGTCATCTGATACATTTAAAAAGGCAGTCTCTTAACTGTATTGACTGAGGGAGTATTTTTTCGCAGGCTCTGCCACCATCCCTGCCTTGAATAGTTATTTGGATAAAGAGGTCTAAGAAAATGTTGGAAGAGATGTGGCATTGTTCATTTAAGAGAAAGAGGAAGGAAAAATGAGCTAGGGGCAAATGAAAGCTGCCTCTTGCTGGCTTATTGTACTCCTCTCCCTTTCCCATCAAACATGAAGGACATGTCAGTAAAAATTCTTAGAGCATGTTTCAGCTTTAAATATCTCTTTCCCCCTCCTCCTCCTCTGCCACTGGCAACATCTCTTTCTCTGTCCCCCTCTTCCTAGTATAAATCTAAGACAGTTCTCTTCTTCTATTTGATGCAGAAGCAGATTAAACACAATTCACAATTTGTGAATTGATGCCCTTTAAAATCCAAAATCTATCTTGGGTCCAAATATCATATTCAAAGCAAGTCCTCTGTACTAGCATTTTGTCTTTGCTTACTGATAACTTTGTGTTCTTGCTATTATTTAAGCAGACATTGCCTGAGTGATTAGCCCAGAGTGATGGAAATTTTCTCATGTGAAAGAAGAAAAACTAATAATAATATAAAATAAAATAGCGGCCCAATATCTCTATATTAAAGATATTCCACTGCCACCTGTTTTGCAAATTGTGTTTTTAGAAATTACTGGCATATTCCAGAGAGAACATGTTTGTCCTGACATAGTGCAGTGATAATGACAGCGATATCCTTTTTTTTAAGCAGAAGTAGGAAGCTTCTGTGAAGGAACCATAGAAAATGAGGGAAGCATATGTGGCAGTGACTCTACTTTCTACAGACAGTCAGAAGGTAACTCTGTTGTAAATGTGGTGTTTGGTAGTGGTGTAGTGGAGCCAGGAGTTACAAGCTTCAGTCCCTGGACTTTTCTATTACCAGGAACTATAACATTTTCTGCCACAATCACCCATGGGCTATCCTCTTCCCTCTATGTTTATCTACAATTCTCACAATAGCTGCAGTGGGAAGAAATGTATGTTTTGGTCTTGTACCAGCAAGAACCATTAGTTTTACAAAAGACAGAGTTTCAGGTAGACATGAGAAGTAAGAGAGAGACTGCAACTGCACTTAAGAAACAGTTCAATTTAACACCCCTTTAATAGCCATGTCTGAGTACTGTGGAATTCTAGGATTTATAGTTTTGTGAGATATTTAGCCTACTCTGTTGGGGGTTCTGGTGCCACAACAAACTACATATCCCAGAATTCTAAAAACATTGAGCCATGACACTTAACGTGTTGTCAAACTGCATTATTTCTGCAGTGCAGAAGCAGCCCAAAAGAAGAAAATGATCATCACAACTGCTAGAATTTTGGGGTTCTGTTTGAGATATTGCTATAGGGACTATATAGTACTTCCAGATTGTCCATGACACCATTTACCATAAATATACCTTTACAAATTGAATAACCTGATATTGGATGTGTTTCCTCCATGTCATGTTAGTCCTGAATGGGGACTTTTTTACTATAGCTCCCAATATCTCCCAGCTGGTATGATAAGTAAATAGCAGCTGGGGGACTCTGGGAGCTGTAGTTCAAAAATAGCTTTTCAAAGCATTAATATATTGATACCACTATCATTTAAAATTTGCTTATATTCCAGACTTGTAAACATCCCTTTTTTTATTCCTCCCACCCCCTGGCTTACATTGAAAGGGTACTCTTGCAGCAGTGGAACATATTTGTTAATATGTGTGGACTGTATTTTTAACGCTGGTATACTTGCAAATAGCCTCTTTGGCAAATTGTTCAGGGAGCTACTGGCACAGTTTTGCAGTTAAGGGCAGGGAACCGTCCAATTAAAAAGATTGTATGTACAGCGCTGTGTAAATTTACAGCGCTTTATAAATAAAGATTATTAATAATAATAATAATAATAATAATAATAATAATAATAATAAGTGGAGGCTTGGCTGTGTCCTGCTCATTCTCTCTATATTACAACCTTGCTGTAAGATGTACTGTTCACTCACACTTACTTCTCTTTTCTTTGAGCAGGTTTTTATCATCAGTTGAGCTAGTCAGTTAACTAGATAAATGTATCCAACTGTTCTTTGGCAAAAATATTCCTTCCAAAATAACAACCTAATTCTAATGTGAGGTCCCTTCGCATATACCATTATTTATTAATGGATGATTGACTGAACATTCATGAATATTTATACTGTACTTTTCTCCTTGGAAGCAGATCACAACTAAAGTAAATGTATATGGAGGCAAACTATACATAAAATGAGTTTTAAAATCTTACCCACACAAGAATTAAGCTCACTAGGGATCTTGGAGTCTCTCCATTTAAACTTTCATTATTACTGTGAGAATAAATTGGGAGCAGAATCATATGGCATAATTTCGCCTAAGGATGCTATCAAAGTTACAAAAACTGATGCTTCTTGGAGGGGTAGGGTGATAAATGGAAGGAATTTTCTGCTTTCACTTCAGTTACCTCCCGCTTGTCATAGACTTTGTTACATATTTTTCCTAGGACACAGCATGATGGAGACCCTTGTCGTGGCCTTGCGTGTTGCAGAAGAAGCTATTGAAGAAGCTATCTCTAAGGCAGAGATGTACAGTAACAACAGCTTGGTAAAAATATTTTGGTTATATCAGTTATTTTGGTGAAGATTTTTATTTATTTCATGGATTTCATGAATTTATGTCCCCTTTTTAAAAACAAAAAAACTGTGCCTGCCTAATTAGCTGGAGCACTGCAGCAGGAGAATACTCAGATCTTAACCATCACAGCTTATTTCATTGCATTATTTAAAAGCCCAGTAATGTAGTCTGTATTCTCATTATCACAGTACAAGTTCCCTTTTTGACTGGGAACCCCCCCCCCCGAAATTACTGTATTCTGTCCTAGCAACCCTTTGTCCTCATTTGTTCTTAAACATGAGCATAGACAGCTGGATTTGGTAAGCCTTAGTCCTTGGATATGTCTAAATTCAAGAGATGCCATGGGCACATCAGATTAGAGCATGGAAACTTTATCTTCTTTGACCACCACTCCCAGGATCCCCCAGTGAGTATAGCTACTGGCTTGGCTAGCTAAGAGATTCTGTAAGTTATAGGCCATAAGAGTAAATTTTTCAAAGGTATGGTCTAACAGGTGTGGCTTTGTCAGTAGCATTTAGCACTTGTGAAATTTCTCTTTATAGAGTGAATTTTAAAACATTTTAAACATTGACTTTTTAATTGCATATAATTAAGAGTGTAAATGCCCATCTGTTCACCCCTTTTGTACAGGACAAACAGAATGAAGCTTGCTACTTGCGAGACCATAAGGAAGAACTCATTGAAGAACTTGCTACCACCATCGTCCAGAAAGTATGACTCAAGAGCTTCCCTTCTGGATGAGTTTACTGCTAAGAATGATAATGTATAGAAACATATTAACAATAATTAGTACTTGCGTAGAATTTGACATATGGTTTCTTAGTCATTTGTAAAACAATTCCTTAATTTTGATCAACCGTTACCAGTGAAAGGTAGGATCTTCCTAGATTGAGAGACAGTAGCTTTCATTAGACCACCCAGTGAGTTCTTGGATGAGAGAGGAAATTCTTTGCTTGTACTAGTTATTACACAGTGCCAGCTCTGTGACTTCATGAGAAATTGACCTTGCTCTTTCTGTAATAAGCCTGACCTGAAGCGGAAAAACTCAGAAGATAGATAAACCTATAGCAGTTTCAAGGCTTTCTGTCTCATCTACTGAAAACTATCTTTGGAGACTACTCTGACCTTCACGCCATTCATAAAAAGCAAGTTCTTATTTTGTTGCTTGGAGGGCAAACAAGATAGATTCCCTATTATTCTACTCAGTAGTGTGCATTACATTTTTCTTTTTGTCCTAAGCTGCTATGTAAGAATACAGTTCCTATAATATCTGATCATTGCAATGCAGTACTGACTTCACATATAGAGTTAAAATGGGTAAGGTGATATTTGGAAAAACAGAAGAAGAAGAAAATAACTATGAGCCTAGCTACAGAAATTGATTGTCTCTAAACAATAAAAGGGAAGACTTACTGATATACAGTTACAATTAGATGTGAACAACAACAACAACAGTAAGAGGAAGTCATCAAATGTATTACATCGTGAGAAGGCAATCATATGCTATGTATTTTCTGGACTACAACTCCCACTCATTTTGGCCAAGCTGCTGCTGGTACAGCTGCTACCACCGCCACCACTACTGTCATAACTCTCTGTCTGCAGATGGTGAACTAGACTCCTCACCCTCCTCATCCTCATCCTTCTTCTTCTTCTTCTGGCTGCATTTCCAAATATCTTCATGTACATTTTAGCTCTATACTGGAAGCCAGTGCTGCAGTGCAGTGCATGCTCTTCACTGTAAAGTGACATATGCTTGGGCTTCACCAGGCATTATACATAAACCCCAAAGGGAAATATAAAATCTAATATTCAACAGTGAAATCTCTCTCACATAATATGTGAGAATAGTGTTCTTTTTTTATAAGGAGAAGTGTGAGAAAAATGTTTACCATGTCTTGACTACATTACAATCAGGCTACTGATCTAGAGGGCAAGGCAAATTTACACAATTGTATGGATTCTGCAGAGTAGCATTACTTACCTCCCAATATTTCATTAATGTAAGAAACTGCAGCACATTTATTACTTCCATAACATACTTCCATCAGATTTGTTTTTCTGAAGAATGCTGTGCTGTCATTTCATATCATGAACAACTAAAATTTTAACCTTTTTCCTATGTTTAATATAAGCCTCCATGTCGGTTTAGTAAATTTTGGGAATGATACACAATATGTTTTCAGTGCAAACAAAAAATATTATTAGCAGCATACATTTTTCACCTCAGACTCTTCATTAAATATTGCAGGTCCAAATAATGGGAGAAAAATATGTAGGCTGTCAAAATCAATATTGAGGCTTCAGTTTCCCATCCTGATGACTCTTCTCTAAGTCACACAGGTATGGCTCCAGCGAAATGATTTACAACGAACCCAATATTGTTTCCCTTTCAAATTGCTACAGATTATAAGAAAGCAGAAAAACAAAACCGAGCAAGTGGAGGCTGGAACTGAATGGCCGCAGTCCAGGAGCAGCAGTGGCCCAACATCTGTTACTCTCTCAGATCAGAGCATGCTGACTTTTCCAGGGAGCCGTAGGGGATCATACACATTATGGGTGAGCCATCATATTTGACCATTATGCATTCAAGCTGCATATGAAAACTGGCATGTGGTGACAACAGATATCTATAGAAGTTTGATGTTTGAATGATAATAAATATAGAAAACTGGCTTGCATTCCAAATGTTGTTTTGTACAAAGGGTGATGAGCTGTGTTCTGATTTTGTTCATAAACCAAGAGTAAAACAACTGGAAACAACAAAATTGGACAGAAATGTTTAATGCTGAAAAAGGCTGATCAGCACTAGAAGGTTGTGTGTTTGTATCTGAAGGATATAGACTTTTATTGGCAAGAAATGAGTATTTCACTTCAACAAAAATTAGGCTTTTTGCAAAATACTTATTTCAGAGTTGATATGTTATTCTTGTTGAGGTATTTTACTCTGTTTTCTCAGATTTTAAGGTATCCATTCACCACTGGCTTTTGAAATTGCTTCTTTGCTCTCTTTTCCCAGGTAAATTTAACAGTCATAAAGCACCATTTATATATCATGTTACATTTAAGAATATTCCCACATCCCATGGGATATTTTCGCAGCATAAAGACTGTATATGCTGCTAGACAATTTCAGAGAATCTGACAAGTAATGAGTGATGAGCTGCAGAACAAGAAATAAATATATATATATTTTAAAAATGTGCCACTTCTTTGAATGATGTGTTTTGATTTGAAAAACATTTAATTGATCCCCAGTTAATACATTCAGACTCTCTCAGATTAATTTGCTGGTTTGTTTGAAATAAATGTATAGTCTTCAATTTTCTTCTCCTCAGGCATTCAAAGCAATTAATAAAGGCATGCAAAACTAGGTCATTAAAATGTAATAAATGCAACAAATAACAAACCAAAACAACACAGGAACTAACCAAGAGAGCAAATGCAAAAATACACACCATCATATTGCTTTTTAAAATATAATCATAAGGATTGCTTTATTACTACATAAATGGATCTAATCAATATCTGTTCTGCTGCAGTGTTACAAAACTTGGTGCCATATTTTCATTTTAGTAACAATTATCTGATGTCTTTGGCAGATAATTTTTAGGATGGACTTCAGTTTCACTGAAAACTATGGGTAACAAAGTAATAATTCCATGTTTCCATTTACTGGTTTATATAAACAAAACAAAACAAGCTTCATTTATACCGCTTCATACCACCTAAGCAGTGCCTAAGCGGTTTACAACGTTAAGCTAATTTATACACAAATTACTTCCACATATTGCTCATGGATTTGGCACATGTAATAGGTTGCATGTTTCCTTTAATCCAGTTGTTTCCTCCTCCATGGAATAACTGATAAGGATGAGCAAGGATCACTTAGGAACACAAATCCTTTTTTATAGAAGTTTAAAAGTTGTCAAGTTTTTTATAGAAGTTTAAAAGTTGAAAGACATTTGGTTTGTAATTTTTTAGAGGGAAAGAGGCAGGATGTTAATGTACACTGCCTGATTGTTCCCACTGCAAGGAGATAAAGCTAAACAAGGAGATAAGGGTTCCTTGTTTTGTCATCCAAAGCTGACAGTACCTTGACTATCCCCCAGCAGGCCATGGCTTATTCTTGGTTTATGATTGTGGCTTTTTGGATGGAACACAAGTAAAAATGCCAGGATCAGATGCTACAATAAACAAATCAAAGGCAAGAAGTCTGTGGCAGCCTGCAGTAACATAATTATGGCCACTTTTGTCTATATTTCCTCACTTTGAAACATGACTGAATGCATTACTGCACTGTTTTACAACATACTAATAGACCTTATCTTTCCAGCCAGCAGAGCAGTGATGTACATAGAAACCTCAGCTCACAATCCTGCTGGTTTGAAATAAGCAAGCTAAGATAAAAATGTGTGTGTGTGTGTTAAAAAAATGAGAATCCACTTTTCAAATGCTTCTTACAGAAAATAGAAATTTACCAATTAGATTAGGTTAAGATTGTGAGCTAAACTGAAGGCTTGTTTTAACTAGGGAAGTCCACGGCATGGATATCTGTGCACAATCATCAACAGGTTTTTTGTTTGTTTGTTTGTTTGTTGTCCCTCCACATTCAATTTTAGGGACACTGGTAAGGATTCAAAGAACCATCCTATTATTTCTGGCAGGGAGGGGCATGTTTTTCCTTGAACCCCAGCCTCTACATGCCTACGGAAAACCATTTTCAAAACCTAGTGGACTTTCAAAAACAGATGGTGACTGGCATGTTTAAAGGAAGAAAAGGCCAAAAAGAAATCCCACTTTGTCGCTGCTAAAGAAAGCCTTTGTTCTTTGGATCCTGTTATTTATCTCTTATTGAACCAGTACAGCATAACTGAGTACAAGGCTTCAATCTGAATTTTTACAGTGAGATGTATTTCTTAAAATAGTAATATGCCTTGTTTGTAACTTTTTAAAAAAAGCAATTGCTTAGTTTATGTAGTCCTTTCATCAACATACCAGCTGTCTTATCAACATATAGGAAAATGAGTACAGGTTGTCTGAAAGTTATCTTTACAACTCAATTCTATATTATTATTATTATTATTATTATTATTATTATTATTATTACTATTATTTATATTTCCTGCCTTTCCCTATGGATCGAGGGGAGATTACAACAAAATAAAATTACAATAACAGTTAAAACTTTTACATCAACCCCATCCCTCCCACCTCCCACTTTCAATATAGAATTGAAATTGTAAATATAATTTTCATAGACCCTGTATATTACAGCCGACGTGATAAACATGCACTGGGACTCCTGAGGCCATTTTCCAGTAGAGACCCATAGGCTTCAAAAGCAATCTTGGAAAAACACAAATGCAAATTAGAGGGGGGAAATTAAGTAGGAGTAAATCCTACCAAAGCACATAGTTGGGAGAAAACAGTGATCAAAACATAATTTAAAAATGATTATTCTCTGTAACCCAAAAGAAAACCAGAAAGTTGTCAGTTTCCCATATTCCAGTTTCCACATGTTATTTATTGGCTATATATATGTCTAATAGTACACTGTCAGATATTTTGAAACTTTAACAGTCTAATTAAGAATATTTCATACCAGGAGGTGCTTCACTGAGGTATTTGGCAAGCTATTTTTAACTCTGCATTTTTAACTTCTCTGGCTGTGTGCATGAGAGCATATAAAAATTTGAACCCTATAGGGCTTTACTGTCAGAGAGGTGTTTGAATGGAGTATGCTGTGATTTGCTGTGATGGGTGCTATTCTTAGTGCAACACATCAAGAGGAGACAAGGATGAAAACTGAAGAGCTTCTTAAAACTAGTGACAAAGAATAACAAAAAATAGAATAAAGCAAGCATAAAGGAATGTGCTAGCACTGTGACCCTGTGTTTCCACTTGGAGAGTGATAGGTATGGATACTAAGTGCTCTCCATACAATTGGCGATTTTTATGCTGCTGCTGCTGCTGTTGTTGTTGTTCCTGATCATGTGAAGAGTGTCCACACTTAGGAGAAATTCTTCTAATCAAACTCATCACTCTCCATATGTGAAGGGTCAGAGCTAGCCTATTCCTTTCTTTGTGTGTTGATAAGTGAACATGCTTAGATGACTTCTACATAGGGCTTAAATGATCTTAGCATCTAACTTACTTGCCATGTCAAGATCCCCCCCTCCAGATGCACAGGCTCAGACTGCAGAAATAATGCAGTTTCACACTGTTTTAGCCATGACTCAATGCTGTGGAATTCTGGGATTTGTAATTTTGTCAGATATTTATTCTTCTCTGTCAGAGAGCTCTGGTGCCACAAGAAACTAGAAACCCCAGGATTCCATAGCATTGAGCCATGTCAATTAAAGTGATGTCAAACTGCATTATTTCTGCAGTGCAGATGCAGCCTTAGTTACCTCATTTACTCACTGCAAAATAATTGGAATAACACATTTCCTCAGTATTTTGCAACATATAGCAAGCCTCCAATCTAAAGCACTGTGTAGCTTTCAGTTGAGAATGGTTATGTAGCTAAGTATAAAATGTTATGCATTGTTTGCATTGAGAGGTAAATTCACTTCAAAATTAAACACTGTCAGTGCAAATGTGAGCATACATTTATGTCTGATCTTACAATACAACTGTATTCCTTAAAACTTGATTTTAAGTTGATTGACAACATAGTAAATGTAAATATTAGCTTGTTTATATTGAAGAATATGCATATACATTAAAATATCAAATTTATTGGTGTTTATTCTAATATGTTTAGTAAAACTCTTTTGCAAATATTTCCAGGTTTTAGCTTTAGTGTTTTGTGTATGATTCTTTTACCAGAGTACTAGTCTACTTGCATTTGAAAATGGTACTTAGCAGAGAATGGAGCTTAACAGAAGCCTTGTCCATAAACTATGTATTTATTCCACACATTTTCCCTTGGCAATGGGTCATTAGATATTTGCTATCAATACGTTTTAGGCTGCAATTATTACATACTGACTTCATTATAAAAAACTTTATTTGTTTTTGATGCTTGGGCTGTATTCATTAGTTGTAACTTTGCATAACCCTGACAGAGCAAACCAATTTAGCATAAGATGTTCTGTTGAGTAATAGGTTCATTTACATTAATGGCCATTTTAACACCATTGACTGTGGAACTGAAACAGATACTCAGAGTTAAGCTTGAATTCAGTTTATTCAAAACTGTGCGTGATCTGAATTCAGATGGGAATATTTGTACAGTAAATGGAAAGGACCTTAAATTGTAATCTAAGGTCCAAAACACACTGCAGAAAGGGCAGTTAAAGCAGTCTGAAAACTGGATTATTTCTGCAGTGTGTTTTGGACCTTAGTATCTTTTTTTTTTTTGGCTGAAGGTATATGAAGTAGTAAGAGTAGGTACATGTATCCACAACCTCAGCCATGTAGCTAGGGACAAAGGACAAATTCACAATTGTTCAGTCTCAGTTATTTTTACTTAACAGGAATTAATCAATGAAAGGGTGTTAATTTTCCCTTCTTCTTAGCAGAAACAAACATAACTACTGATTTTTGGAGGTTGTTCACAGAGTATTTATACAAAGCTGTGGCTAATATTTATAATTCAAATAGAGATTATAAGACTCTACTCATATGTTAGAATTCCAATCTATCTATAACAGAATGCACTGGGAATGTACTGGGAGTGACATAATTTGCACCCCAGAGATCAAGAAGCCAAGATATTAATCAGTAGTTGGGAAAAGTAGGATAGGTTGAGGGACATGGAAAAGAGTAGGGAGGGTGCACTTTCAGGAGTCCAGAAAGCGGGGCAGTTTCTGACCTGGTCTGGGTGTATTTTTTCCCACAGAGTGGGAGATAAACATTGCTACCTGCCTTATCTAGGCTGGCTGATTGTTCAGTGAAAATGGCTGAGGCAGTGCCAGTTTAGCTGCAGATTTGCCAAGTCTCCTCCCCAACACTGTTGTGCTGCTGCTATCTCAGAAGGAGGCAGAGTAATGCTTTTTCAGTTTTAAGCCTGTTTTCTACACGTGCATTTTTCAAACACGGCACATTTGGTTATAGCACTCCTTTCGAGTTTTTTGTACCCATTTCATGAGCTAGACATTTATTGCCTGATGGTATTGTGGGAATTCAGATAGATTAAGAATAAATGATGTGAGAAACATGTATTGGTTTTACATGATACAGTATACAGTATCCTAAGGGCTTGAGAATATCCCTCAGCTTTCGATTCTACAGTCCTTGGGTCCTTTGACACGCTATGGTCCTTCTCAGTAGGGCACAGAGGCAACCACCTCTTTTCAGAAGGGATGCTAGTGATGCTCTCTTGAGAGTCAGATACCAAGGTTCAGATATGTCTACAGCAGCAGGGCTATGGTACTTATAATGTGGGATAACCATTCCCTTGACTGTTTATAGCAGCAGCCACTTTGGAAGCCTTTTTCACAGACATATTGACATGTGAAAGGGAGAAAATGATCCTTCCATCTTCTTTTCCCAAGGAACTTTTCTTGACCATAACTTCAGACACTGCTGGCTCTTTCCTAGAATTCTTTCAGGCCCTAGAAATCATTGCTTCGCAACCAGACCAGTCCCAGAGGAAATGGGTGACCTAATAGGAGAGTATAAGCTTTTGGGAACAGATCATAGTTGCTTCAATTGAGAAAAATGTCTTAGAGGACAACCTTATTGGCCCATTTCTGTTCTCAGCAGTGGATCTGAATCAACGCTCCATTTGCCAGTTTCCTGCTGGTTAACTTGGTCTTGTTTTTGGAGATTCTCACAGTCTGCATACCATTTCTTCTAACGTCACACTTCCATTGCTTGCTGTATTCTGTTTCCTGCCAGACTCCCAAATTGTGCAGCCCATTTTCTGTTGGAAATTTTGTGGTGTGGAATTCATTCCCATATAATTTTGCCACGTACGCTCAGGTCTCTGGGGATCATCTACTTCAACTGGTCAGAACTAAACTGGCAATTGTCACCTACAGGACATTTTCCTCACCCACCCCTAGACTGTGGGATGACCTATTGGGAGAGATTCAACAGCTGAATATGTTGTCTGAATTTAAGAGTATTAAAGACCAATCTCTTACAGTAGGCCTACCCAGTTGATTTTAAACTATTAGGATAATTTAATTTATGATGGATGATGTAAATGTATCTGTGTGCTTTGACAGTGTTTTACAGTGTTTAAATGATTTTATGTGTTTTTATCTATACTGTGCCCATGTATTATGTTGACAATTTGGCAAGAGATACAATCCCCCTTTGCATGTAACAAGAAATGCTACTGAACAAACAGTAGGGGAGAGTATATTTATCTGACGTTCCCGAGTTATTCAGAAGTCAGCATGCAACAACCCATTTCTCAGAAGAAGCTTATATGATCCCACCTCCCTTTTGGAATGAGAATGAGCTTTGCCAGATGAAGCTATCTGTTTTTCCTTCTACAATACTTAATTCTGTTTAGTAAAACCACAGAAAAAAAGATTGTTTTCTTGATCATAACACTTTTGGCCTAGATTATAAATATGGCATAGTGGAAACCATGGGTTGGCTTCTGCTGCCACCTGCTGAGGTATGTTTACCACTGCAGGGGACAACTGAAATAAATCGAGAAGGAAGCAATTTGCTAGAGTCGGTCAACAAGATGTTGTTATTTGTTTTAAACTTGTTTCTGTTACAATTTTGTTTTAGAAAGTGTTCTGTAGATATAGTAATTAGATGTCTTCCCTTCAAAATGTGTTAAATAAAGCTTTTTGGCCACCTTGGTGAACAATATATGCTGGGAACTGGGCAGGATAAGTGTGTTCCTGTTGATACTTTTGGAACTCTTGATGGCTATTTATGTCATTGACAATGGGATCCTTCTGGTGTGTCCATTCACAATGAGATTTGGAAGCACTGTTTTGCAGTGGCTCTGTTTATTTCTGGAGGGCCAATCTTGCTGTGGGACTCCTGGTCAATCTGATATAGGATTCCTCAGCCCAGTGCTATTTAACACATACAGTCAGCCCTCCTTATCCCTGGATCCTTGAAAATGTTCAGAAAACATATAAATTCCTTGTTTTTGCTATTTTATATAAGGGGCACCATTTTGCTGTGCCATTGTATTTAATGGGACTTTGGAATGCACAGGGAGCCCTGAAACCAAGCTCCAGCAGATACCAAGAGCCTACTGAATATGAAAGTTTGTCCAGTATTTTGGGATTCAGTGCCATCAGTACATTGATGACACCCATGTCTATAGCTCCTTTCCATCTAAATACAAGCAAGTTCATTGAGTACTAAATTGCTGTCTCCTGTCACTGATGTTTGGATTAGGTCAAACAAATTGAATCTTAATCCAAGCAAGACAGTGATGTTTTTGGTAATGAAGCAGGGAATCATTGAATAGGGCTCATCCTCAGCCTACATGAGGCTGGGGCATTAACTAGTGTTATAATATCTGTAGTGTACTAAGAAGCCATTGTATCTGTTCAACCCACTGTTGATGGATTGGAGTTTGTGTAATTCAGCTATATCCCTTTTCAAAAAGATCATTACACAGGCCAGTAAGTAAATGATGGGGGGGGGGAATGCAAATTTAAACAATGGGGACACAACATAGATGAGAGGGGGAGGAAGAGGGAGGACAGAATAAGAACAAACACAACACTTTGATGAGGGGGAGGTAGCCTGATCTAGCTCCTCACCGCTGATCTCATGGATGAGCGTACACTGAAGTAGAAAAATATGTCAACAAACACCAGGATTGCCAGACTCAACCAGTCCCTCCCATGAAAAAAACCCCTCCTGCTCCTTACTCTACTCCAAAGTAAGACAAGTCTTAAATAACATACTTAGGCCTGTTACAGACTGCCAAAATAAAGCTACTTTAGGTCTCTTTGGAGGCATGCTATTTAAATGATGCATGCATCCTAAGAATCCGGAAGCTGCACCAAAGCTGCACTTCAGTGCTTAGGAATGGAGTGTGGCTTTGGCGCAACCTCCAGACTCTTAGGACCCATACATCATTTAAATAGCATACCTCCAAAGAGACCCGAAGCAGCTTTATTTTGGCAGTCTGTAACAGGCCTTACTTAGTTTTGTATGCCAGCTATCTGTGGCCTAATTTTCAACTGGATTTTCATTTCCATGTATCCATGTACAAATAGCCACTACAAATTTTCAAGTTTAGAGCTGCCCATAATATGTACGAAGTGCTCATTCCATTATTGAATAGAGTTTGTATATTCAGTTGTCTTAGCACTTAAGTACAATAGGACAGATCTAGCCAAGCTGAGATGAAATGCTATAGGAGGAGAGAAAATAGAGAAGATAATGTAAAGCGACATTTCTATAAAGTGGTACAGTAATTCAGCAGAAAAGTCTACATTTGTTTTGTATGAGGGTTGCTTGGAGTCATTGATCATGAATATATTTCCTTCAGTCATCCCGTTTTTTGGGAATAATAGAAAAGTCTTTGTTATCTTCCAACTGTCATTAACCTTGGTTTCTTCCAAATTTACCCACTTTTGCTATCAACCAGCTGCATTTTTGTAAATTTTATATTACTGTTCCCAATTATATTTATAATCCAGTATTCTCCATACTGGCTTTCCTAGTCATACTCTTACTTCATTTTTAAATAAACAACTAGTTTCTAGCCACATACTTAGAGAGAGAGAAATGTTACAGGGAAATCTTGCACATATTTGCTCAGACAAGCTGTTAGTCATTATTTTTAAACTTAATAAAAAGCTGATTACATGGATTTAAATTATAGAACAGCCCACCCTTATCCCTCCCACCAAAGGTACTCTTTCCACACATTTTCTGGGTAAAAGGTCTGTATTAGTGGAAGACTCACTGAGTATCAAATGATATTGTGACTTCAGTTCATTCTGCTGCATTCTGAACATCCTGATTCTGTGCACGGGTTATTCAGAAGTAATACAAAATTCAATGGAGCTAATTTCCCGCTGAGCATAAATATAATAGAATTGGGGTTCCCTTAAGATGTCTTTAATTAAACATTTTTATCTCTGTCTAAATTGGAATATCAGAATGTTGAGAACAACTGTATTTTGTTCTTGCAGGGAAGTGCATATTGAGGACATGTACTGTTCATTTTAGATTACTCATATTTACATAGATTTGCTTTATACAGTGGGACTTCAGTATCCATGGACTTTCCATCTGCAGATTTGAGCATCTGCAGATGGCAAGCCTATGTCGTCCCCAATGGTGGCGCATGCATGTGGTGACACTGCCATTAGGGGCAACATGACTACATGCACACATTGACATTGGGGACAACATGTGCTTGAGCATCCACAGATTTTGGTATCTGTAGGGGGATGAGGGGCTTGGAACAGATCCCCATGGATACCAAGGTCCCACTGTATTACATTATCTATATGGACAGCACCTATGAGACCAACCGGCTCCTCACAAATTGTCCTAGCAGTCTTAAGGCATCTCAAGAAGTGGGAGGGAAGTCTCTGGAAGTCTTGAGAGTTTCCAATTCTTTTTTATTTTGATTGAGCCTTCTTATTCACAAATTTGCATCCAATAACTCATGTGTGTGTGTGCCCTGTGTGTTTTTCCCCTCCACCACCCACTGATCATGTGTCACATCCAGTATCATGCAACATTTTAGAAATTGATTTTCACCCATTTTCATTGGGCCTTTGTTATTCAGAGGTTATAGTAAAACTGTTGAAATGCTTTAGCAGGATCACACTAGCCAATGATTTGTTTTGTGTTAATTCTAGTATTCCTCTTTCTATAGCTTGATCTCTTTTGAATCTGTGTCCTGAAAAAATAGCTGTGTTTACTGCTGGGGGCCATCTTTACTATTTCTGCAGTAGTACAAATAAGGTTAAGTAGAGATACCAGTACATTTCATTTTGAAAAATACTGGGTTGATGTAAACTGACCTGGGAGAGAGAATAAAACATCCTTGGTAATCCTGGGAGCTTCCAGAAAATACTTCAAGATGAAATAAACTTCATATGGATCTCCAAAATAAAATCAGAAAGCACAGACACAAAACCCAGGACTTCTAGGGTTTTTAAAATCCGTCTGGAGGCAGCCTTAGTATCATATAGAGTACACGTTTATGACTTTTTGCTCAGAAGCAAGTTCCATTAAATTGGTTGTGCATAATCCTATGTGAGCACACAGAATTAAACCTCAGTCACTCAGGTCGTAATTTGGTACTTAGGTCAATGGAAGCAGTAGAATGCACCCAAAGAAACTTTTGGTTTTGTATATAAATAGCATGGCTATTGATTTCTTGTAGCAAAATCAGACAGAAATGTTTCTCAGCCAGAACGTCTTTATTCTGGAATGAGAGGAAAATAGACAAATCCCCCCCCCCCCCCAATAAATGTCGAGCTTCTGAACAGCTTCCAGTAAAACTTGATTTCCCAGGTTTTTTCTTCCTTTCTCCTTTTCTTTCTTTTATCTTCTGGTGTGACTAAAGGCTTCACTAGTTTATTTCAGATTTTTCTTCTGTCTTCTTGCCTTAATTTTTTAATCTGAATTTTCCTGGACTATATTTATTGGTTCCTCACACTGATCCACCATGTTTATTTTATATTTATCAGTCTTCATGGGAATCTTCAAGAGCTTGCGACTTGGGAAAGGTAGCTATTCTTTCCTTTTCCCAGCCCCATCATTAGGTCAAAGCACTAGACAGATAGGAACATAGGAAGCTTTAGCTGCAGGGAAGTTGTAAAATCAAGGAGAAATTTTATGTTTTAGAAATGGCTTCCTACGGATAATATCGCATGTTTGGTAGACGAGAGCCCACTCAATCTGCTGCTTTAATCCAAATCAATTTGTGTTGCACTTTTCAATAATTTACTGTATCATAATTTCTCTGAAATTGAAGTTTGCCTCTGGTTTTGTACATATTCCATGTTCATCTCATTTCATAGGCCTTATCTCATATTTCTCTGCTGTCATAAATAAATGCAGAGCATAGAAAGTTAAGTTTTTGAACTACAGCTCCCAGAATCCCTCCAAAATGCATGGTTGTTGCCCACTGGTCATGTTAGCTGGGGTATTCTGAGAGTTTTAGACTTAAAAGTAATATTCCCAAACTCTGAATAAATCATTAAAATGTATTGAACCTGTGAAGAACTTTAGGTCATTGCTGACTGCATCATCTTGTCCACTTCAGCAAAAATAGCAACCCATTTCTAAATCCCATTTCTGAAGAAATGTTTTCTAAACATGATGCCTAAATTTAAATAAATTCATATTTAGACACTGTGATGAATGATACAAAGGAATATCAGCTGATAGGGTGATAATGTTAACCGATTTCATAAGAGTTATTCTACAGTAAAATACATCTCTTTTCTTTATATACAAATGTAGGTAAAGTCAATACTCAACACAAATATAAATTCAGTACACACATTCACACAGAGAGAGAGATGTATATAATTGGGTATGGGAATATGCCTAAATAATCCTTCTGTTTAGGAATATTATTAAGTGTCCTAGCTGTTTCAAGCTTCTGTTTATTGTGATAGCTTTAAACACTTGCAAGCACTGAATAAATTCAGTGATTCACATTTTTCCCAGGTTGAGCTAATCACTGAGTAAATGACAGTTTCAGGTTTCTTCCGGTCAAAATTTAAATAACTATATATGGGGGGGGGGGAGTTACAGGGTTGCAGTGGCTTAGTGGTTAGGATGTTGACTCTGATGATCGCAAGGTTGGCAAGTCAGCAGTTCGAGGCCCCAGCACCGTGGGATGGAGTGAGCTCCCTTCACAAATTCCAGCTTCCTCCAACCTAGCCATTCAAAAACATGTAAAAGTGCAAGTAGATAAATAGGTACCACTTTAGTGGTAAGTTAACAGCGTTCTGTGCAGTCATGCTGACCACATGATCACAGAGTCGTCTTTGACGATGCTGGCTCTTTGGCTTAGTAACGGAGATGAGCACCTCTCCCTACAGTCGGATACGACTTGACCACCTTGTCAGAGGGGAAACCTTTACCCTTACCTTTTTACAGCCTGCAGCCCTTGGGTTGCGTGTGTCAGCATGTTCTGTGGACCTTGGCTTTTCTGATCAGTAGAGAAAACCCACATGTCTTCCCAGAGCATTGCTTACCTACTAGTAATAGTAAACAGCAGCAGTAAACAGAAATTGCAAGGGATAGGAGCATGCTGGGATGGTGTGTGCATACGCTTATTTGGGGAAAACACTGCTGTGCTTGTGTGTGCTCACACCCATGCTTGTGTGGCCATAACACCTTAGCCAAAAAGCTTAAGCACTTTAAGACAAAGGTTAATTGCTTCCGCTTCTATGGTCATTGAGTATATGGAAATAATCAACCCTCTAGAATGTCCAACAAAGGAATAGTCTCAGAGGACACTTGTAGCTAATGACCACCTTTTGCAGATCTTAATGGAGACAGTCTATGTTAAAATGCCTGTCTAGCAAATTCAGCTTTCCTTTCCCTTCATTTGCTTTCCACATTGGACATGATTGATTGTTCCATTTTATGTCTGTAGCTTTCTGGGTTATAGTACTAGTGCTGGGATCTTAACTTTTAACAATTTCAATTACCCTCTGGGTTATCAGAACAGAACACAATTTAATTACTTAGTCTATAACCCCAAGCAAAAGGCAACATCTGCCTCATGAAACAGCCTCACAAGTGCTTGCTGAGAGTGTAGTCAACACCATCTCATTTAAATCTCTCCAAAAACATGGCATGGACAACACTGTGAAGAGAGAATAAAGGAGCTATGGGTTTATTTGGTAGAAAAAATATATTAAGCTGCTTCTGACAATTTTCTTAGACTAAAATGCTGACATAGTCCTTTGGGGTATGGTGGGCATAATTGCTTCCATTTATATAACTTTCATCATAAAAGAAGCAGGTGTGTGCATACAGATATGCCTGTAGAAGCTGCTGCTAGTACCCTCTGCTTAAAAATGAGCAGGTCATTTCTTGTTGTTTGCCTTCAGATCAGCACTCTTCTCCAGCACCACATCTCCAATGAATTTATTATCCTTCTGTCAGCTTTCTTCGCTATCCAACCCTCATGTCCATACATGGTAGTGGGAAATACCATTACCCCATTGTTATGAATAAGATCCTCAGATATTCACTCTTTCTTTCTCAAAGTCTAAACCTGCTCAGTGTATGATATTTTCAGCATATAACTTGAAGAAGTCGGGTGATAGAATGCAGCCTTGCCTGACTCTTTTGTCAATTGGGAACCATTTTCTTTCTCCTTATTTTGGGAAATTAATGCAGTGGTCCTGTATTTACTGTAATCTTATGTGTCTCCTCTTTTGTGGATGGGAATGTATACTAATTGTTTCCAATCTGTGGCCCACTGCTTTGTTTTCCATATTTGTTGGCAGATTTTAGTTAGAACTAAAGTTGGTTCTGTCTCTGTAGATTGTAGCAATTCTTCTGGTATGTCATCTGTTCCTTGTGATCTGTTCCTGTTGGTGATGTAGTATCCCTAGTCTTGGTTTGAAATTACCTTTCATTTCTTGGATCCTTTGGAAGAAATCTCTTGTTCTACATTTTTGTTGTCTTCTATTTGTTTGCATTGGTTATTATAATAGTTCTTTTTGTCCCTACACAAACATAACTGAATAGTTGTGTTCAGGATTGTGACCCTGTTTGTATCACCTAACCTTTTGCTTTTGCTTCTCTTCTGACCATAACTACTTGAAGACTTTCATCTGTCATCCAATTAGGCTTTGGTTTCTTTCTGTCTCCAAACAGTATCTTTTTGCATTCTCGCCTGATAGTATCCCTGGTTTTGGTCCAGAGAACAAGAATTCTTCTGGTACTCTGTCAAATTAAGCTTAGTAGTGCAAGTAGTACAATCTTTTCTTTAAACGGTCTTTAAATTCTACAGGAGTGTTTTTTAGGTTGCATTTTAGTGCAGTCATGGACTTAATGGAGGTAGTTAGCTGAGGTACTCCTATTTAAGAGGGAGTAGGAGAGACTAAATTCCCAGTCTACAAGTTCAGAAGATTCATATGATGCAGTTTTCCTTGAGTTTACTGATCCAGTTTACTACTGTACGTCAGAATGTTAGTGGAGGATTGTGTGTTTGTGTCCTGTTGTGTGTTATAAACTCGATTCACAACAAAAACAAATGTATCCGAGACAAGGGTCCAAAACACACTGCAGAAATAATCCAGTGTGGGACCAAAGACCAATCTCAGTCTTCTCCCTGGTGCAGGAGGGGGTGTTCGTTTTGATGTAAAAAGAGGTTTTGAAATTGGCTTTCAGTTTTGTGAAAACCTTTCTCACCTTTACTCTAAAGTTGTCTCCCAGGAAGTTTGCACCATGGGATTCTTCTGAACATTTCGATCAGCTCTTAATTGGACACAGTATTCTTTTATTCTTTCTTCTTTTAACTGGTAATTATTTTTTGAACCTGTGGGCAGAAAACCTTTTACTTTTATCTATATATAGCACTCAGAACCTCTTGAGCACTTTTACAAATATTAGATGATGATGATGATGATGATGATGATGATGATGATGATGATGATGATGATTAGTGGTTCTGAATCTGATAATTACAGTTCACTATGTTAATAAGCAGACATTTTGTTCTAAACTTGTCTTTTTACAGTTATACAGAGAAAAACATGTTCGTTTTAAACAAATTCCAAAAGCAATGTATTAGTCCAATTTTAAAATGTCATAAAGAAAAAGGTACAACTACTAGAGTAAATGTGTACAGTTCACACATTTAGGAAATGAGATTACCTTAAAGGATACAGACAAACACTTTATTTTCTTAACTAGCTGTTTAGTGGTTGCCATTTGAAACAGCACTGTCAGAGTACTAAGAAAAGATACGTCCCAGAGAATTGATCATAGCATATTTTGATTATCAAGTGCAGTGAAAGTTTTTGTGTAATCCTTTAGTAAAATGTACTGTTAGTTAATAATAGAGAGGTAGTACAGTATTGACTTGTAATCTGCAACAGTTGTGGGGAACTGTGGAGGGTAAGGGATCCAGTTTTTACCTCTGCAATAGGCTGCACCCACCCCACCCCTAGAAATTACAGTTGTCCCCCCCCCCCCAGTTGCACGGACCTGGAGTCCACGGTCTCGCCCATTCGCAGATGACAAGGGGGAGGGACAAAATGGTGCACATGGTAGCATGCCGCCATTGAAATCAATGGCAACTTGAATATCAGTGTTGTTCTGGTTTCACAGGGGAGCGGGGGCAGAATGGAACCCCCCCCCCCAGTAAGTTGGGAGGGATGACTGTAGTTAGAAACTAAACCAGAAATAAAAGTCTTCACTCAGTTGAGAAGTAGAGGGTTCAGGGACTCACAAGACTTTAGGTACTTGCTGGGAGTCTACAGAGCTACAAAAAAACTTGGACCATATTTTACCCACAAGGTGTAGTTTTCCCAGTCCTGGTCTGCAATCTATGCATCTATTTTCATGTGTTTGCATCTATATTTCTGGCAATTCACAGTTACACAGTGGGTAATACATGCCAGTTATCTATTAAACTCTGCTACCTAAGTCATGTCTGTCTTTTTAATTTAATTTTTGGTGAAAGACTTTTGTGAATTGGCTGGGTACGTGAAATACCTAGCAGCAAATATAAAACTGGAATAGATTAGGAAATCAAAACATGAATTCCATATTTGAAAAAATGAAACAGAAAGTAGTGTTATAATAAATACCCTAACATAGTGCAGACAATTTGTGCTGCAGAATAGAGTTTCTTTCAAACAATATAATTATAGCACTTTGGTCCCACTTTAACTGCCATGCCTCCATACTATGGTTCCTTGGACATGTGGTTTTGTGAGGCGTTTAGAATTCCTTACCAAAGAGCTGTAGTGCCTCTGAGCAAACTACAAATCCCTAGTTCCATAAGATAATTTGATCATTGATGTAGGATCAATGTGATATAATTGTGTAATGTGTCAGAGACCTAAAATTCTGTTCTTTAAAGGACTGTACAGATTGTTTGGAGACTATGTTTTGGGAAAGCAAAGCTGTTTCTATCAGCTTGATAACAAAGCATCACAAAAGTCAACATGTGAAGCTTGCCAATCAAAATGGCAATGACAGCCAAATATATTCACACAAAGTGTACACTTTTTATATAAGAAACAATTTCCCTTTAAGATGAAATGATGCAATCTGTTTTTTCTGATCTTAAGTATAGTTGAGAAGATGCAGCTGGTGTAAACAAAATAAAATTGCAGGGAAGGGAAGTTGTATCTACATATTTTATTGCCATGGTTAACTAGTCTTGCATTTGATGGAACTCCTCTAGGAAGTTCAAAGGGAAAACAAGAAAAGATGAGGATCATATCAGCATATGTTGAGGGGGAAAGATCATATCAGTATATGTTGTGTCCTATCCAGCTTTATAGTACAGACCTAAGATATAGGCTGTTCATCATTACCAGCATCTTTCTGTTATCTAGGTGGATATAAACTACCGGTAATGTAAAACTTGAACACAGTGGTGTTCAATGGTTATATAAAAATTATGATTTTGTGTGTAGTATATTTTGAGAAGCAGGATACTGGGGGAAATGCAGTTCTAGCATTGTAATTCTGAATTTTGCTCAGCCTCCATCAATACGCCTGCAGCCTCACTTGTTCCTTACAGCATGTTCATAATTACTTGGTGAATTAATACAGCCAACCCAAGAAACATAGAGCAACTTAGATAATTAATCTCCTGCAGTGTGGGAAAATCCTTGATTAGCCTTCTGGGGAAGAGGGGGAGAATGTGAGGGGGTACTGCATCCTGGTGATAAGGATGAACAGCTACTTGATTTGGTTTTAAGAAATACTGGAACACAGAGCACCCATAAGGCCATCAGAACATACAGCGCTCCCCCACCTCTTTATCACTGTTGTCTGTGTATGAACCTGATCTTGGTAACAACCTTCTGCAGAGTACTAAAGACCGGTGGAGTCTTTGACCCCTCAAATGTTTTGACCTACCTAAGATACTAACCAACATAGTCAATGGCAAGGGTATATGAAAACTGTAGTCCAAAATATCTACAAGCCCTGTATGTTCCCCACATACAACTACCTGCCTTTCTCAAAAGAAATAACAGAGAATGGTTAACAGAGTTCAAATTTTGAAAGACTAGTGGAAATGTATTCCTAATCTCTCCTAGAGGGTTGCACTTACATTTTTGTCAAAGTATTGCTCTTGCCAGTAATTATCCTTCAACAATTCCATTGTTGCCTTCTACTAATAAAGTTGTTTTCCATGTTTTTCTTTAACAGAGGTCTCAGTCGGCTTTCTCACTGACTGCTGAAGAAGCCTCAAGCAGAGACGTGGACCTTGCATCTTCTGTGCCTGAGTCTCTCTGGAGACAGTCAAAAGGCCCACTTAGGAAGCAGAAAGAGCACAGGCTATCTGCATTGCCCAGCTGGAAGAGTGTGGACCGATTAAATGAACCAAGTAAAAGATAGTAATACCTGACTGATATTGCTTAGTTCTGTAGAAAATTATTCTAAGTCTTCAGAGTGAAAGCAAAAGGGGAAAAGGAGTTTTAAAAAGAAGGGTGGTAAAGGAACAATTATCTACAGACTGATGGAAAATTTACTGCTTTTGAAACATCTGATCTAAATAATATCTTTGACTGAGCAGAGATAAGGGACATTTCCCCCAAAAGATTCTCACTCTGGCTAAATTTTCAGATTTTCTGTCAAATGTTTCTAATGTTAAATATGCAAAAATGTTCTCCTGAACCAGTACCCTACATAATGGAAGTGCCTGACTTGTCCTCATACACACAAAGTACAAAATGCCAATTGAGGGATGTGAAGGAATTAACCATTACTGAGATTTTGGCAGAGACTGGTCCAGGCAGTATATGAGGCATGATCTTTAGACTCTGAGAAAGATTTTTCTTTCAGTGTGTGACTGAAGCAATAAATGGAGTTTATCCCGATCACAGTTTATGCCAGTTTTGCAGAATATACTTTTTAAATATTTGTTGTCTTTGTAAAGCTAGTTTCTGTTTTTCTTTGCAAAGCTAGCCACACTTGTACACTCATGCAAGAAGCAAAATAGGGCAGGCGGATTCATTCCTAAGGCCAACTCCTGTTAACCCCACTTGGAATAGACCCATTGAATCAGTGGAACTTGCCTAAGTGTTGTTTTACAAAGTTCCAATTCATTAAGTTCATCTACTAACAATTGGATTGTGTTTGTGGTCATCCAGTGCTAGTACTTTTACTAGAAAGCAGCAGCTACTGCATTTTCCAAAACTGTGTTTTTTAAAGAAATGAACAAAAAACCACTCTCAAAAGTACATATATTTTCTCAGATAACACCCCACTCCCAAAACACAGCCTGCCATCTATGTATGTGTTATATGTCTTCAAGTTGTTTCAGACTCATGGCAACCCTATGATGGTGTTTTCTGGGCAAGATTTCTCCAGAGGAGGTTTGCCATTGCCTTTGCCTGAGGATGAGTCGCTTTGGTGGATGACCTCTGCAAGGAACTGGACAGGGGGCATGTGTCCCTGTTGGTCCTGCTAGACCTCTCAGCAGCTTTCGATATCATCAACCATGGTATCATTCTGAACCACCTTTCTGGGATGGGACTTGGGGGCACTGTTACACAGTTGTTCCGGTCTTTCTTGGAGGGTTGGACTCAGAAGGACTCTATCTCTCCTTCCCATCTGATTCCAAGGAAGCTATCTCCAGTGTCTGTTGTCAGTAATTGACTGGATGAGGGCAAACAAATTGAAACTTAATCCAGACAGGACAGAGGTGCTCCTGGTCAGTCGTAAAGCAGATCAGGGAATACGGACTTTGCCTGTGCTGGGCAGGGTTATACTCCTCCTGAAATCTTAGGTTCACAGCTTGGGTGTGTTCCTGGACTCACCTCTGAGCCAGGGTGCCTAGGTTTCAGCAGTGGCCAGGCGTGCATTTGCACAGTTAAAACTAGTGTGCCAGATGCCCCTGTTTCTTGAGACATCAATCTGGCTGTGTTGACATATGCCTTGATTACATTCCGTTTGGACTACTGTAACGCACTCTACATGGAGGTGCCTTTGGAGACTGTTCAGAAACATCAGCGGGTTCAAATTGCCATAGTTAGAATGCTGACTAGAGCCAGTTATGTGGAGCGTGTAACTCCATTGTTGAAACAGCTTCACTGCTTTACCAGTTCATTTCCAGACACAGTTCAAACTGCTGGTCATGACCTATAAAGCCCTACACTGCTTAGGTCCAGACTATTTGAGAAACTATTTTAAGACCTGCTTTATGTGAGGGGACTACTCCATGTCCAACTAGGGTTACACACATGTAAACTTGTTTCAATAAATGTAAAATGTCCCTGGACTTTTTTCTAATCTACTGTTTCTGTTCCATTTGTGTAGTCAGGCATCTGTTACAAAAATAAGTACAAGTAGGTAATGTTTATGTGAATGTTTTCAGCAAATCACTAGTCATTTCAAAAGATTACATCTGGAAAAGTACTCTGTTACTTCAGAATGATGAAATTGCCCGCTGAGGCATTTTTTCCAATGTATTTGAATTAAGAAGCTACTTCAGAGCATAGACTGTGATTATTTAAATAAATAAATAGTCAAAACTAGGAACCTGACAGATTTAATTATTCTCATTTTGTGTTTTCCTCCTTTTTAGTAATGTTTATGCTGCAGGGGAAATATTTTCCAAATGTCAAATTATAGATATGCTACATATTTCTTTACATAATTATGTCCTATGACATGACATGAACAAATAACTGTGCATGTAAAAAGCCTTATCTTGAGTTACAGGAATTTATTAACCTTACTTTTATCTACCCAAATATAAAACGGCTAAATGCAGCTAATGTACACAAGACTATTTTCTAGTTTTAATAAGTATTTTAAAAATTATCTGACAGTCTGGGTTGGACTCAAACTTAGTCAGGCTTCAACAAGGCCCTTTTGAATGGTTAGACACGACCAATATCTGTTTATTGATAGGGTGATTTAGTGGTTTGGGTGCTACTATTCTTGAGTGTTGGACTAGATATTCAGAACACCAGGGTTTAAATCCCTAAGCCATGAAAACCCACTAGGTGACCATGAACAAGTCATATTCTCTTATTCTTCGAGAAAGGCAGTGCCAAACCTCTGAATAAATCTTGCCCAGAAAACCATAGGATAGGGTCGTCATACAATAATAATGTGACTTTCACTTGATCCAGCTAAGGTGATCCATGTTTAGCAGCAGGTTTTACAAGAAACCCTTCTGCATCAGCATCCAGGATGGTGGTGTTCCTGTTACTTCATTGGACCCTCATGTAGTGCCACACTGTTAGATCTTGATGGATGGTCTATAGTCTATACTATCAGTGGTGACAACCCTACACGGAGCATATGTGCTTCTTGGGCACACTGAGAAGGCATGAATGACCATAGATTTTGACCCATTAGCACTGAACATATATAGTGTAATATAAACCTGCTATCACCACTAATACTGTACAAGGTAAAAATCGAGGAAACAGTAATTATATTAATAGATGTAACTTTCTTAAGGCAGATCTTATCGCATTGACTCATCGCTGGGCAGTATGAAGGTCATATGCAACCCAGGTTTCTCTTGCAGCTTTTCAAGAATGGGATTTTCTCATTTCCAAAAAGATGTGGGACAAGCCCAGAGAAGCCCGGGTTGCATATGGGCTGCATACTGCCTGGCAGTGGGTGAATGTGATATGATTCACCGTAAGAAAGTTACATCCTGATTCTATCCCAGCAGCAAAGCTAATGTGATAGTCTCCTAAAACTGTAACATGATTTGAGATTAATTGGGTCAAATCCCAATTAGTCCATGTTTCAATACACCACTGTAAAATGTGTGAGGCAAGACTCTTATAAATGCCTGTCCTTTGCTAACAGCCAATTCCCTAATTATTATTTTTTTGCTAAATAAGAATCATGTCAACCCCAACTAGACTTATGAGTTTGTTTGAAGGAATAAAATGTTCTAATAATGAAAGTGTATATTTTTCTTGTGTTTCCTTAGCTTTCCCTCCTGTTTTGAAGAGTACTGATGGAAACTGGGTAGCCTTGCAAAATGTCATGTTGCCTCATCCACGAATGCTTGCCAAACCAAAGAGCCAAGTATTCAGAGCTTTGGAAAATGAATCTAGTGTTGTGTCTGCTTATGATGAGATGGGCTCAGACAGCGAAGATGATTATGATTGGAATGTGGCTTTGAACAAGCTAAGAAGAAGACCCAAACAGCTGTCAAACTCTGCTGATTCCCCATGCAATGCTGAGTGGACTTATGGAAATGAACTGCACCAGCCAGTGACCTCCCCTTCTTTTGAACTATTTGCCAGTGAGACAGGATGCTTTGATTCTGAAACATCATCCATCAGTTCTTCAAGAGAGGCTAGGGGAACTAGCCGTTTTCCTTGGGTACAAAGGAGAACTTGTAACAATAAGTCCAGAGAGGAAAAAGCACAATTACATGGGGAGCTAGATGTAAACTTCAATCCACAGGCTACCAGTTTAGATTATTCAGATAGCAGTGAGAGTGAAGAAGCCTATCATGACTTAGAAAAGAGATCAAAGAGGTGGAAGAAAGGCAAGGCTCTCTCTGAAGATTTATGCAAAGGCAAAAATCGCACAAAAACTCACAAGAAGACTTTGAGCACAAGTCAGGTAATAGAGGTTCAATTAATACAATGTGCTGTCTGCAAAATAATATCAGCTCTTTGGTCTGCTGTAGAGAGAGCTGTAAGTACAGTAGGCCCACCCTACTAATCTACATTACACACATTTTATATTATTAAAGAATATGTGCCAAGGCTAATTCTGCTGAAGGTGCCAGATCAGCCTTCCAAGTTTATGCAACTAGCAAGTTATATAAACTTGGAACTTTCCAGTTGTGTGAGAGTACAAGTTGCATAATCCTCACCAAGATGTGCCCTGAGGACAATGTGCTGGGAAAGGCAGTGCTAAACCAGTCTCATACTTCTCTGTTTAGCAGAGTATGACACTGTAGAAAACAAAAGCTGCATACTAATTCACATATTGTTTTTTAGGAATCCTACAAGACATGTCAGACGGTCTGATTTCCTGATGGTGGTGAGTGATGGTGGCGAGTGTTGGTGATCTTGCCCTGCACTCACACACACAAATGGGTTGATAATGGAAACAACTTTAGAAACAGAATGCTTTCCTTGCTCTTGGTAACCAAGATGGCATGGAAGTGAATCAACCATTCATATGTAGCTGAATAGGTAATACATAATATTTAGCTATGAGGGAGTGGGGAAATGGTAACATGGGGTTATTGAAGCATAGAAGATATGTGTGGAGCAAAGAAGAAATTACATTAGTGGGCTGTGTAGGAACTGGTCAAAAGTCGCCTCCTTTTCCAATAAATAGTTCATGGAAACAGGTTAAATTAGCCTTGCAGTTAGTAAAATCTCTTTTGATTCCTTCTGTGTCTCCACTATTATTTATCTTTTCATCTGCCTCTTAGTTTAACCCCACCAGACAAGACAGATTGATTTCCTCCTCTTATACAAAGCTTGGAAAGTTACCATCAAGAAGAATAAATGTAATGAGATGCTGAAACTATCTGTAACTAAGCAGTGGTGGGATGTCATTGTGTTCATTCTTCTTAAAATAATTTTCCATCTTCTGCCTTTGACTTAGAAAAATAGTTGAACATAATGCTTAATTTCTTGAACACTGCAGTGGGAAACTGTATTTTCCTACCACCACTTCCTTTAAGCCTAGGAGTCTGCACACACTGCAGAGATTGCTTTGTGGTCAACATAGTCTGCTCTTGTATAGCCTGATTTTGAAATAACCAGTAACCCATACATCAGAAGACCATGTCCAAGATCCCATTAAGCATTGCCAGTGCAGGGACACTTGACATCCCAGCATATACTTCGTGCCTGACAAAAGCCAACTGTGTCCAGAGCCATCTCTTTCATCAGTGCCTGGCTCTGAGAGGTCCTTGGAGCCAAGGTACAGGTAAGGAGTAGCTTAGGAAATCACCTGTAGCATTTTGACAGATGACTTCTTAAGCCTCCCCTTCCATATTTATTTATTTATTTCAATTTTATAATGCTTTTTCCCCAGAAAGGATCCCAAGGCACCTCACAAATAAATGTCTTGACTGCAAGGGCCTCTCAGCCAGGCACTGACGAGATTAGGAGATGTATGCTGGATGGCCACTTCTTTGGCACCAATATATGAGTGTAGCTGGTGACGATGGTCACTGACTATTGTTTTCCGTAATCACTTTTTTCCCATGAGGATGTCTTGGATGCTTCCATATGTGTGCAGCAAACTCTCAAGCTACTCACAATAGTCTTTTATGCAAGCAATGTGACACTATAGGATTCTGGCACTTGTGTCTAACCTAACTTGACAGTAGTCAGACTCTTCCTTGTCTCTAGCCATGATTGAAATAAACTCACTACTACGGTGTGTTTGGCCTACCTACTGGATTACATGAGGTATTAAGTGTGTTTTTCCATTTGTGCAGGATTTTTTAATGTTATAATTAATAGGATCACAGCAGACAGGAGGGTGCAGATTTAAGCCTTTCCTCTGCAGCTGCAGTCCTGAAGAAACTCTCTTCTCTGAAAATAGTATTTGCATCAGGGATTTTTCCAAGGTTCGCAATAAGGAAGTGTTAGTACACCCTGCATACCCTGCAAGCCAGGCACATTCTTAAGAGGTCATGATGGCCTTTGGAACACCAAGTGAATTTTTTGTGGGAAGGACACAGAAACTCAAAGACATGTGGAAGGACCCAGGTAATATGGAGACAAAAGCTAGTTGTGCCAATCACTCGTTCCTCCTCCTGGGCTCTCTGTGTATCCTCTTGCACCGGGAGACAAAGGAGATCTCATTATACCAAAGGCAGTAAGCCAGCACTTCCAACCTATTCCCTGCTATGGTCCCAGCCAACTTTCCTATCCATCCACCCTGGTCTTGTCCTAATTCAGTCACTGTTTTTGTAACCCCAAAGTTGAAGCCATCAACTAGTCTGAAGTCCCTTTGTTGATTCCTGGGAAGACCATTAGGTCTTTGTTACCTTGCAAGATAGCACACTCCTTGAGCTGAGGATCCCATATAGAAATATTAGCCACAAACCTAGCCTCCTTGAGCACAGTTGTTCCCAATCTGTGCTCCATGTATTCACTGTGTCACCCTCAGACAACAAGTCTGAACCACATCCCACTTTCCATGGCCATCACTCCAGGACAGGTAAATATTGACCCCTTTGCTATCTGCTATCCAATTTCCATATTTCCATTTTGGTTAGCTCTGAATGCTGTGTTTGTCCAAATTGCTATTGTATGTTTGGTTGCACCCTTGCATGTTTCTAAATAAAACCTTATTAATTCCCTCAGATTTGGAGTTCCCATCAGTTAGTACTGATATACCCAGGTGGAAACATTCCTTGAGTTTCCCAAGGAAGCATTCTTGAGCTAAGCAAATTCCCCCAACTTTTAAGGAGAAGCTCACACAGTTGGTGGGGACCCCCCCCAGCACCCCCACTTTCTTTGGGTAACAGGGAGATAGGCTTAAATCTCCCCTCCCATCCTGTTGTGTTCCCAATAATTTTCATCCTAGCTGATTCTATTGGCATTGTTAAAAACCTGCACATTAAATGCAAATATGCATTTAAGAATCACATGTAGTTTGGTTCCCAGTAGGCCTTTTCAACTATAAGGAACAGGAAAGAGACATCACTACAAGATCAACTACTGCACAGAGCAGCTAGCTTGTCACTCAAGTATTCAGCTGGTATAATTGGAATTCATTGCTGGTGAGCAATTAACACAGCTCTTTTTAATTTATTTAAATCCATGTACATTTCAAATTATCTGTGTCTAACACAAGTTAAACTCTAATATTAAAACCTAAAAACACTGAAATTGAAATAAACTAACTTACCGTCAGCTCCCAACAAGCTTAGCTTGGAGTACAAGCTTCATGTTGTACAATGTATGCTTTCTGAATTGCTTTGACATCATGGTGATGTTGGAGTTCATTGTATTATTTTTAAAAAAGCATTGTATAGCCAACATAAGAGTTGAAGGGAACGAGAGCACATGTTCTAATAAGGATTTTCCTAAGTGAGGAAATATGCTGGAATAATGGTCCTACAGTTGTCACACAATACATCATCAAAATGGGTAAAATATAAACTCTAGGATTTGGTTCCCATACTTCCACTAGGTGGTGCTTATGTTTAATTTGCCAGCCAAGAAAGAATTCAGTTTAAAACAGTAAACCAATTCAGAGCCCATCTTTTTATGTACAATGCTGAATGCATTACTGAGCACTTTTTAAAACTATCATGTGTGCACGTGAGTGTTGTTACCAGAAGATAAACTTTTAAGAGAAAGCCCTTTTTAATCCAAATACACATTTTACAAACAATGTGTTTATATTTCAATTAGAATCAAAGAATCATAGAGTTGGAAGAGACCACAAGGGCCATCCAGTCCAACCCCCTGCCATGCAGGAACTCACAGTAAAAGCATTCCCAATAGATGGCCATCCAGCCCCTGTTTAAAGACCTCCAAAGAAGGAGACACCACCACACTCCTAGGAAGTGTGTTCCACTGTCAAACAACTCTTACTGTTAGGAAGTTCCTCCTAATGTTGAGGTGGAATCTTTGTTCCTGGAGCTTGCCTCCAGTGTTCCATGTTCTAGTCTCTGGAGCAGCAGAAAACAAGCTTGCTCTCCTCAATGTGACACCCATTCAAATACTTAAACTAGGCTATCATATCACCTCTTAACTTTTCTAGGCTAAACATACCCAGCTCCCTAAGTCTTTTCTCATAAGGCATGGTTTTCAGGCCCTTCACCATTTTGGTGGCCCTCCTTTGGACATACTCCAATTTGTCAACATCCTTTTTGAACTGTGGTGCCCAGAACTGGATACAGTATTCCAGGTGAGGCCTGACCAAGGCAGAATAGAGTGGCACTATTACTTCCCTTGATCTAGACACTATACTTCCATTGATAGCATTGGCCTTTTTAGCTGCTGCATCACACTGCTGACTCTTACAAGATACAAGATATGGGTTTTAAAAAAACAGTTATGTGAAAATGACCATTTGTGGAGCTGAGAGTGGTAGAGTGGATCCAAAAGGAGGTGGTGAGTGCAAGATTTGCCATCCATGGACAGAGGAGATCTGTTCACAGAAAGTGCCTTAGTCCAATTGGAGAAGGAATCCCACTTTCGCCCAAGCCTCAGCAGTCACCCCATTGATGTGGTCCTTGTTGTCACACTCATCACAAACCTTGGATGTGACACTCATCACACAACTTGCTTGGAGTTAGAGTAGCTGTCACCTGAGGATGGGAGTGGTGTCTGTTTTAGCCAACCCTGTTGCATCACCCTAAATTTGGATGCATTCCACTAGATATAAATTCATTCTAGATTTATCAAAGTAAAACAAAAATACTTACTTTTGAACATTCAATGTGTAGATAGATGCCTCACATTAACCCTCATTTTTGTTTTTTGTCATTCTCATTGTCAGGAGCTGATATGCCTTTTTATCATTCTTTGTGAACTTCATTATCCAACTCAGAACTACTTACTTTTTCTCACTCCTCATACCCATGAAAGCATAATGTAGGGCTTGTTTCTGTCTGGGTGACATTTCTCAACTCTCTTCCCTTCATCTTCTGTATATTCTTTGTGCTGCTGTATTAGGGATGTAAAAATCTCTCAACTTCTATCTTGCTGGTTTTTCTTTTCTTTCTGACCTTGTTTCTTCTCTGAAACTGTGGGGTTGCATTTAACGCCAGCTTTGGAGCAAGGTAGGGCATAGCAGCTGCACAACGCACGCCATGACTCCACCCCAAGCTTCCATCACGCCACTCAAACAACCACATGGTGGATGGTGTCACAGCACTCCTTTGGCACAGCAACTAGATGATGCACACCAAAAGGAGCACTGGAAAGTGCTGCTGCAGCAGCTAAGGCACTCTTTTTCTGATTGCAAATGGAGGATCATTTTGCCACTCCTTTTGGGGCCAAAAAAATGTCAGATTGGGGCCGTAGTGTGCAGTTGGCACAGCTCCAATCTGGTGCTGAAAGCGGTGATGGGATGCTGCTCCAAAGGGGTGGTCTATTTCTCCCCTGTGTTTCCTCACGTACTGAAATTTGCACACTTTCCATCTCCCATTAGTCTCCTTCATTTTCCGATACAAGGTGCTGCCTTCATTATTATCCTGGTCTCTGTCTATAAATGCCCAGTAGAGCATGTCAATGTCAGGTTGCAATTCATAAAATACCAAGAGTAGGGAATAAGATAGGTGAAAGTCTAAATGTCCTTAACACTGGCCCTGGAGCAACATCAACTGAAAAGCTCCTTCATACATTTGCAACTGCTCAGGAAAATCTATTCCTGATACATCTTCTATTGAAGCTTTGTGCTTTGTCTTGTTCTGGATCAGACCTCTGTGCCTTCTCTGAGACTCTGGACTAGATTTGTTTCAGAATCAACCTCCAGCTCCCCTTCTTCTGGAGGGGCTGGAATCTCGTTGGAGAGCTCCTGCTATGTTTTGGCCTCTGGTGTCTGTAGAGAGGTGACTGATGGCTAGGCCCCTCCAATTCAGATCATTGCAGCTGATGAGGCATGTCATCCTGGTTCTCTTCTTCTGAGACAGACTTCTCCAAATGGAGCGTGAGAATTATCCTCTCTTTGAATGTGAGCAGTGAAATATGACACCAAGTCTAAGCAAGGCTACCTTCACTCTTTCTGAAGATAGTTTTTATTTACTAGTTGAAGAAGTAGGGTATGAATTAACTGGCAGCTGTAGTCCAAGAAAGTTGTTTCCCATTCTGAATTGAGGTAAACTGGTGTAAAATGCATTCAGCATTTCTCAGGGGGTACACAAGATTTATGCAGATAACAACAGTAATGCTCCATGGAAAATTAGATATGTACCATAACATATAGTGCTTAAAAACTGTGGTACAAGATCAAAAGTGGAGCTGAGGTTTGTTGTCATCTACAGAGAATTGATTTGTCTGGAGCACATGCTGTTCAGCAAAGAGAAAACCATTTCTCCTTATTATTTGTTTTGCAGTCATCAAAGTGATATCTTTATAGATCTTTTGCAGTGTATAACAGCTTTTGTATATACAGCTTTTCTTTTTCTTTGAGATGTTATTTATCCTGTTCTTTTCTTTTTAATTATATAAGGCATCTGAGGATTTATCAGAAACTGACATAAGTAGTGAAGATCAACAGCATCAAACACAGACAGACCCTTTGGAAGAAAAGCTAAAGTCAAGATTATATGAACTAGCTGCAAAAATGAGTGACAGTAGGGAAACCTCTTCAGAGGAACAGGTGTCAGAACCTGGAACAGAATCTGAGACTCAGAAATCCTGCGTATCTTCAGAAGATAGTGGCAAATGCATTCAGGAGGAGTTACAGAAGGTAAGTCTTACCTGGTGGGTGAACAGCTGGCAGATAATATATTCAGGATCCATTTCACATGTTATGCTGTCAAGCCACTTCCATGACTAAACTTGTAATATCAGAATTATTTAATAACAAGAGCCAAGTTTGAGATAGCATTTAGTCTGTTGGACTTGGGAGATCCAAGTTGAAGTACCATGGAGTTATGACATTACATAGTGCTCTGACAGCTGCAGGGGGCAGTGTGAAAAGTGACTTTGGGGCAGTCATCCTCTCCCAGCCTACCTCACTATGTGCTTGTGATGAATAAAATGGAGAGGAAGAGATCTCTGTATACTGCCTTCTACTCATCAGAGAAAGGGCAGGCTGTAAATGTAATAAAAATAATTAATATAATAAGTAATCCACTTTGCAGATATTTAAATGACAAATTGTACTTTGGAATGGTTCAGCAGAACCAGCCACTGTCTCACAACCGGTTGCTGGTGATAATCTTTCTCATACGCAAGGCAATTCTAGTAGATACAGCCAAAAGAGACAGGAGTTGAAGAAACACAGACAAAATAGGGTAAGGAACAGGGTACAATTTGGAGGGAAATTCTGATTCCCAACAGTACAAAAGTGATTCTGACCCTGTAGTCACAACCAGGGGTGGCCCAGAACATTTTTGACCAAGGCAAAGGACAAGAGCACACACACACATATCTCCATACTCTATAGAGCAGCTGACTGGAAAAGCAGTTATATTTAAGTTTAACATTGGCACTCGTTAATCATATTTGAGAGCAGTAGGGTAGTTTAGGAAACTGAAGACTGAAGAAGGTGGCATAGCACACAGAACTCTGTCCTTGAAGAGAGAGGAATGGTTGAATGGGTGTTAGCAACCTCAGGCAGTTACTTTGCTCTGCCTATTAGTAAGGCCAACCATGGTCACCCTACAGCCTGGTAGCCAAACAGTCTCCATACTGTCCCTTGTATGGGGTTTTAAAATATGGTGCTGCTAGTCCATAGGGTAAGGAGCATGTAGCTTTTAATGGATGAATTCAGGACAGTCACTGTTTTGATTGACATTTCTATCTTAATACCCCTTCAGCTTCTTGTGGCAAAATGTCTGTACTTTATTAACTATTTTACTTAAAAGGATCTCCTTCTCTTTCAGAAGGGTAAAACATCATAGTGGATTTGGGGTTGTTTGGGGTTTTTTTTTTAGCAGCAGTGGTAAAAAAATTAACAGCATACTTTATGCAAGCCTGTGGTTGCATGTTGCCAACCCCAATCTGAAAATGTATCAAAAGACTTTATCACACCAAGCTACTCTCCTAAAAATGCATTATTTTCAAAAGCACTATGCAATCAGGACTACTCTTTCCTTTATCACACTTCAGTAATTTTTGTTATCTTTCTGGTGTTACAGACTTTGTTGATTCACTTTATCACACACAGCATTTGACACTGCCCATCCAGTACTGCCCAGTGTGTGTCTAGCCTTGGTGTGCACACACAGACACCCACCAAAGAAATATAAAAGGAATCTTACCTTTAAAAAGGCCTTTTTTCCCTGGGGGGGGGGGGGTCCTAATGGATGGCAGATGAAAGTGATAAATCTGCCAACAATGAGTCTTGTCTTCTTAACTCAGGAACATCTTTGTTCTTGGTCACTGGCAAACAAAGGGCAACCAACACCTAAACCCCACACATTGAGCACTCAAAATCAGGATTAAAGCCAAATTGATTTATTGCACTGCATCACAGAAAGGAGGTCATTCATTTAGGTTTTTGCATGAATGAAAAGAAAAGCCTGCCAAATGATATCTCACCCAGGGGACGTTCACATTGCGTTATAACCCAGGTTGCGAACCCAAAGCAGAGAACGAGTGGACTTTTGGGGGCATGTTTTTTATTACACACACACACAGAGAGAGAGAGGGAGAGAGAGGGAGAGAGAGAGAGAACAAAAAAACCCAAACATAATTGAATGCGATCAATATGGAGGATCCATTTTGAATCATTACTTTGGTCATTGTGAACTTCGAGAGGGTTAAATTGTGTCGGAGAAAATCAATTGGGTTAAACCTAGTGAAAACTTCAGTTCAGGTCAAATTCAGTCAGATTCAGTATTGCATTTATCCGAATCTCTCCAGATCTACCCAGCGCAAAACGCTAATGTGAATGAGCCAGCAGATAACAAAAGGAGGCAATATCATGTGATATGTTCCAGGAAGAGATGCTGTTAACCAGTTGTTATTGTGGTTTATTTTCTTGTGTCATAAAATCACTATAAAGAGTTTTTAAAACAGGACCATTTCTGTTCACATACTTAGTAATGTCAAAAGGGAAAAAGGAGGGTAGAGGAAAACAAGTTCATGAACTATTTCTTAAAACTGCGTTGTTCTCGCAATGACTTGCTTTATTTAGATGAGAGCAAAAACTTTGAACTGATTTATAGAATTGTAGTTGTAAACTTTGACTGGGCATTGAGTATGATTGAATAAATGGAGAACCACTGAGGTTTGGTGGTTTGAGTACTAGATTGGGAGACCAGTATTCAAAAACCTGCTTAACCACAGAAACCCATTGGCTGACCTTAGGTAAATTACATTCCCAAAGAGGAAGGCAATGGCATACCCTCTCTAAAGAAATCTTGCTAAGAAAACCTCATAATAGGTTCACTGGATGGATGAATAAATAGACATTTAATCACCAGGAAAACTTTAGTCTCTAATTAATCACAATAATTTGAAACTGTTGACTAAAACGGGAAGGGTTTACCTGCTCATTCCTTCTTGCACCAGATTTTATTTAAAAAGGAAAACTGAGGCCCGTTACAGACGGGCCTTTTAGTACAGACTCAGTCCGTACAGTACTAGGGTTAGGAAGGTGCGATGCTTCCACACACCCCTAACCCTAGTACGGACTGAGTCCGTACAAAATGGCAGCACCCCATCTACATGGGGGCCGCCATGACGATGTCACGACCACGCCACCTCTATACGGGGTGGTGCGGACGTGACGTCGTCGCTCCGTGCCAGGGCGCTTAGTGCGCCCTTTGCGCAGAGCAGAAAGGAGCTCCGTTTCGTGCCGCTGAGCACAGCCTTCACACAAGCCGCCCCAAACGGGCAATCTGTAACCTGCCTGAATGATGTGAATTAGTTACTGGTAATAATCTTTCATAACAAAAGAATAAAGATACCACTTTATGACTGTAACCTGCATAGAAATAGTTTCATTCCTTTTGCAGTGATTTGTGTAGTGATGGGAGCATGAATTCATTAAATGGTGAAGAATAAATATACCATAGCTCATGTGCTGGTTTGTTCTATGCCTTGTGTTGCTGCCTTGTATTTAAGTTTATGCCTGGAGGTGATAGGGGAGTGAATAAGAGAAGTTGCTTGTAAGAAGAATAAAATACGAAGTGTTTTCTTTTTAAAACACAATTGTAATTATATTAACATCTTTGGGAGCCTTAGAACTAATTACTTTTCAAACGTAATATTCCAAAATTCACCAAGCAAACTTATGACAAGAAGATCCTTAATGATGATAAGTGGAACAGCTGAAATCAGTTTCTTTTAGGACTGATGGAATTTGTACTTCTTTATTTTAAACATTATACTACTGCACTGGAAAACATTTTACATTCTAAAATCTGAAGAAAATTAAAATATTTGGGATGATCGTTCTTCTAGAAATTAATGACCACTTTTGCTTATATCATCTTAAACTTAAGACATGTCTCCAGAATCTTTAAAAAGATGCCTTCCTTAAATCCACTTTCAGAAAATAAATAAAAGAATTCATTAAATTAATTGGCAAGCAGGTTATTAATCTGTTGTAGGAAAGGGAATGTGTGGACACCAGATGTCATAGGACTGCAATTCCCATCACTAGGTGATGGCTAGTATCTGCAGTTTTGGTGGCTTCAGTGTAAGTTTGCATTTGAAGTTGAAACAGTTCAACCTATCTGGGGGATAGTTCAGCTCCAGGTCTTAGTTTGGGCTAAATTCTGGAGTGGCTTCACTGCTTCCTGCTATTGGAGCACCAAACCCAGCTGCCATCAGCCCTAACCAGCATAGCCAATGGTCATAGATGGTGAACAGTCTAGCAGGATCTGGAGAGCTATAATGACTGTTCCTTTTAATTTACTTTCTCTAACTAAGATACAGCCAATGGTGATGAGAAAGAGGGCAATGAAAGGCAGGAAAGACACTGCATGGTTATGCCATGTATACTATTTGATTTTATATCCCACTATTCTTCCTACATGGGATCCAAGAGAATGCAAAACGTAGATTAAATCAAAGTCAATACCGCATAAATAAATAAATAAATAAAGATTATAACAATTAAATGAATTATCCTATTAAAAGCACCACTAATTTAAAGCAGTTTAAAAGCACTGAACATATATCAAAGAAATATATCAGAGAAAGATGAGGAAAGGCTAAAATTTTGCACAACTCAGTGCCTGACTTCAAGATTTAATTGTATGTAGAAACTATAACACATTTCTTGTGTGTCTTCTGTCTTTCTTTCACTCCATAGTTCTTTCTCAGTGAATTGTGTTCATTGTCATCTAATTACTATCTCTGTCTCTCTTCTCTATCTTTCTAAACTGCTGTCCAACTGCCTAGGAAAAACAAAAGGCATTTGATCTGCATCTTAAACTTCAGTTTTTAACTTCAGCACTTCAGCAGGTGAGAATAGTATGTTTTCGTTTCTGTTAGTGATCTTTTACTGTAATGACTCTTTTTGCAGAGGCCCATTTTCTGATGGAGCAGGGATCTCTATGGTAGCACCTAAGGTGCTATGACACCTCCCATATGGCCATGTTTCCTTCCCCTCTTTTTTTTACTTTTTCTGCTGGTTTAGGGTGCGTCTACACTGTAGAAATAAAGTAGTTCAACACCACTTTAAGTGCTGTAGTTCCATCCTATGGAATCCTGGGATTTGCATTTTTATAAAGTCTTTAGTTGCCCACCATTTTCAGTTGTTTTTTTAAAAAAAAACACCTTTGAATGCCACAGGGCCCAAGGGTCAATGAAGAATATAGGTCAGATGCTTCAGTTGACAATATACAAGTGCACCCACAAATGCACTCAGACTCTTGGACATGTTGTCTTTTAGCCTTATCAGTTGCCCTTTATATCACACCCACCACAGCAACCATTTTGGGATGTTTCATGCTCTCAAAATCCCACATGTAGCTGCCAGTCCAAAAGGTTTTGTGGGCCCTTGCTTTACAGGGTCTGAGTATGATTTTTAAAAGTATTCTAATTTTAAAGGTATGTCTTAGGTATTCTGTTTTGTTTTCCATTAACTCATTATTCAGCAAAACAGTATAACAAATTAACAAAAGAAAAACAGCAAACAACAAGTCAGTTATCCTTTGCACTATGATTATTGATACTTAAATACTTCTTTATTCGTCATAATAAACTACAAGTAATAGCGTTTGTGAACTATGTTCTTTGTAAGGTTTTTCTAGTATTAGCAATCAAAAACGATCTTTTATCACCAGTGTTTTATGCAACATTACTGAAACGTGATTGCACCAAGCACTCACCACAACGAAAGCCTTTCTCCACAATGCAGCACTCTTCTTTTGCTGCCTTTCTGTCTATTCCCTTTGTTAGAAGCATGTGATGGTTCTGAATGTCTGCATTTGATGTGAAGAGGATTTGTTCTAAAAGTATGCTGAATAAGGGCCCGAACAGACAGGCCAAAATAAATCTGCTTCAGGTCACTTTGGAGGTATGCTATTTAAATAATGCATGTGTCCTAAAAGGCCAGAAGCCACACCAAAGCCCTGCTCCAGCCCTAAGCACTGGAGCACAGCTTTGGCACAGCTTCTGTCCTCTTAAGATGCATGTGTCATTTAAACAGCATACCTCCAAAATGACCCGAAGCAGCTTTATTTTGGCCTGTCTGTCCTCTCTCTCTCCATATTAAAAGAAAGTTCAGATTGGTCTTATCTTTAACGACAAGGTGGCCAAGGCTGCTGCTTCTCTGCCTCCACCCAAACACAGTTTTGGCTTCTCTCAACAACTTATTTGAGTTCATGGCACAGAGTACTCCTGGGACAGACCTTAGGTGGTGATGTAGCTTCTGGTGTAGCCATGCTGTACATATCATGAGATAATCATCATTCCCAGAGATGTTCTAGATGAGGGAAAAGCGACATGACATTATGTCTGAGATATTCAAACATCCAAACTGATGTTTGCAGTAGCAACAAGGTTTTGGGGAAAGTGTAAAAAGGAAGGGGGGAAAAGCCCTTCGCCACTACGTATTTTAAAATAAAGCCTTCTCTGATACTTCATAAAATTTTGACATTGCCCCCTCCCCCTCCCAACAATCTAATCTGCAATTGTCAATTAAACCAAATAAATACTTTGACCATGCATGAGATTATAGATATAGCTCTATTATAGACATAGAGCTAAATCCAATTGTTAGTTCTAACTAGAGCAGACCCACTGAATCAATGGAAAATGTATAAGTCAACATATGAACATCCTGTTGATTCAGTGGATCTAATTTGTTTGGGACTAACAGTTGGATTTGGTCATGAGGACCTTCTTTGCATAAACTATTTGTCCACTGCTCTTATTTGATTCTTTTAAAAAGGGAAGATACTTGGGGTAGAATCTGGAGTCTTGTACATTCATAGCATGTACTCAGCTACTGATCTGTGCTTCTTCTCCTAGACTTATATGAGTACCATCTAGCAAAATTAAGATGTAAATAAGGCCCATTAAAGTCAACAACAGTTAATTAACTGAATTAATTTCTGCTTTCTGTTTTATTCACACATACTTGTTTGTGCCTACTTTGTATTTGCGTTGCATTTTAATTTTATTCTTAGTACAGTATTGTATTGGTTTAAGGTGTCTTGAACTTAGGTTTGTGGGGAAAGTGGGGTAAAAATGAGGTATTTTTCTATCATTACATTTCTGAGAAGTAGAATATAGTCAGCCCTTGGTATCCACAGTTTTTTATCCATAAATTCAAGCATCCATGGTTTAAAAATATTTTTAAAACATATAAATTCCTAAAAACAAACCTTGATTTTGGCATTTTATATAAGGGACACCATTTTGTTATGCCATTATATTTGATGGGACTTGAGCATCCATGGGGGGTCCTAAGACCAAACCTCAGTGGATATCAAGGGTCCACCATAATTGTTATTTCATAAATACGTATCTGTATCCCCACTAGTGTATGTAAGGGTCCATTCAGAATTCAGAATGTGGGGAAAACAGAAAGTCCCTGGTTTTGTTCCTTTTCTTTCCAAGATGTGGGTGTGTATTTGGAGAGCTGTATGACATTTTCCCCATTCTGAAGTATTCCCAGGCAAATTTCAGCTCTTATAGGACTTTTTATTCCCACTCTCCAGGTCAGTTTAAATTAAACCAGAATTTCCCAAATTGAAATGTACCTCTCCATGGCAGTGTATTTATGTTATCGTGGAGCTAGCTAAGATTGCCACTGCCAAGAAACATAGTGATTTTTCCTAGGAATATAGATTCAACAGAGATCGATCAAAGGAAAGAGGAATGCTGGCAATAAAAACAAACAGTTATACTAATGCTTAACTAACATCATATTGCTAAAGCACTTTAACACTTTGACTATTGCTATATCTGCACTACAGAAATAATCAAGGTTGACACCACTTTAACTGCCATGGCTCAGTGCTATGGAATTCTGGGAATTGTAGCTTGTTGCCGTACCAGAGTTCTCTGACAGTAAAAGTGGTGGATTATTTCTGCAGTGCAAATGGAGCTGGAATCTCCTGAATAGTAATTAAAAAGTTCTCAGTGGAAATTGTTAAAGTCAGTGTCTGAAACATTGCCTGAGTCTAGATGTAATATGTGATCAGTGGGAGGGGGAGAAGGAAGAACAAAGGGGAGAGGGGTAGGAAGGGAAACCTGGGATATTTCCAGAAAGAGTTGGGATGCAAAGCCATGAATATGCATGTAAAATCAAAGCTAAAAGATGTGGACATTCTCAATACTTCCAGGCACTTCATTCCTGTCTGGATAAACCCTAAATGGGATTTGAAACAAATTGTTGCAGTGTAGTGTGTTCTTCTGTAAAGTCTCAGCTAGCCAGACAGAAGGCTGTGTTTTTTTAAAGTATATCCTATTCCATCCCCCCCCCACCACCACCTCTATTTTCCATTTCTCTCCATCAGCCCATGACTACTGAACTGTTTTTGTCACTTGAGGGGTTTTTCCCTTGAGATTTATTGTGCTTCTCCAAACCTTGAGGAGCCATTTTGGCAAGAGCACGATTCCACACTCAGAGCATGCATTTGTTACTCTTTTATAAGATGTCAGAAACTAGCTGGCAAAACCAATTTTACTGTCAGGATAAGAAGAGTGTTAAGAACAACAGAAAATTGAGGGCATAGCATGGGGAACATAGTAATATTTTCTTAGAAGTCTGCAGTGAATTGTGTAGCTTCAAGATTGATGAATCAACATGCAGCCTGTTACCAAGCCTTAGATGAAGACCACATATATTGATTGACGGACAACCACACTGCTGCGAGTTGGTGATGAAGCACCTTAAGAATGGTGTCTGTAGTGTTTGCATGGTGATTTAAAGAAAGGTCAATATGGCCCAGAGCCATTAGGAAAAGAAATGATTTTATTTACTCATTATGTGTGGCTAATGTTGATTTGACATTTCCTCAGAGAAACATAAGACATTGCATAAATCACAGTTGAATCCAGTGTCTAAGGATACTACTAATATTAGCTGTGTCCAGAATTTTAAGGGGACTGTCTAACCAGCTTTTTCAGTCCCATTGAGTTAAATGAGATAATGTAACCATAAGCTTCACTTGCCCCCTGAAATCAACTTGAGTTAAAATGGATGATAGTACAATTGGTCCTCCATGTCCACAGGTTTTTTAACCATTCACGGCTTGGAAACATTAAATATATAAAAATTCCAAAAGCAAACCTTGATTTTGCCATTTTATATAAGGCATGTCATTTAACTGTACTATTGTATTTAATGGGACTTGAGCATCCATGGATTTTGATGTCCACAAGGGTTCCTGGAACTAAACTCCAGCAGATACCAAGGACCCACTGTAATGCAAGCTATTGAAGCCAGCAGTTTGCCCTCTATTTAAATTGTCTCACCATGTGGCAGCCGTATTGCTTTGCTTGTGCCTAGACAGTGAGCATCCTAGATGCTGTAGAATGTTAATGTTCCATATTCACCTTGCATTTGTTTTTAATTTGGATTTACATCCAAATACATATTCTCCACTTACATTCCAATGCATCTAGATCTTAACTGAAGGTCAAGAGCATCAAACCAGTTATCTTGACAACAGGGATTCTGTCACTATGTCCTTTTTGCCCTTTTGAACTCTTCCAAAAAGTAAAAGGGGGGAATTGGGGCGCAGAGTGTAAAAATGTGCACAAATTGGGAACACTTTTTGACTCTTACCTATTTTCATTTACAGACATTGCTCATAGGTTCCTGTGCATGTAAATACTATACTGCATCTGGCCATTTAACCTGTTATCTTACATATCAGCCATTTTAAACTTGAGCACCATTATCTTACATATGTGAATGTGGTAGTTTGCAGTGTGCACTTCTAGGTGAGACAACAAGGAGAATCTTCTTGCCCAGTAGACATGACAGGAGGGATGCATGTGCTTGTGGCAAACTTGTTAATTGCAAACCTGTTGAAGGACATGGGGAAATGAACTATCTGCTAAGCTGCGGAAGAGGGGGATATAAGGCTCTTGTTTTCTCTCCCAGTGGAGCCTCAGTTGGGAGAGGACAGTGGCACTGGCTCCTTTACACAATTAAATTAGATACAAGCAAGCCTTTTACTTTCCATGGACTGATAGCCAGTGGCTCACAGCACTGGTCCATAGACCCCATGTTAAGAAGCACTCCTCTAAGTTATCACAGGAACATAAATCATTACACTTTCAGCTGGAAAGTAAGTAGAATACAGTTGGCCCTCCTTATCCTCAGATCTGAATCCATGAATTCAACCAGCCACAACTCAGAAATGCCAAGAGGGGGTTTCAAAAAGCAAACTTTGCTGTTCACCATTTTATATAAGAAATGCCATTTTACTACACCCCTCTATATAATAGGATTTATAAATCAACAGATTTTGGTATTGACAAAGGATCCTGGAACTAACCCCAACTGAAGGCCTGCTGTAGATAGCAGATATTGATGTGAAGGAAGAAAGCAATGAAGGGTTTTAAACCAATGCAATTTACTGTGGTGTTATATTCATTTGTAGCCCTTTTAGCATTGGAGGGACTACTAGCTGTTCATGAATTAAGAATTGTAAGGCTCTGCTGGGAATGAACCCCTAGAATGAGCTTAATCTAAGTTGGTATTTAAGAATGAAGAGTATCAACTCTGACAGCTGGATATATTGCAAAGAAGTTTTGAAGGGATGTCAGTTTGGGCTTCCAGAGCAAAATTAAGTAGCATTTCGTCCAATTAATGCCGGTAGAACAAGTAGATGTTCTGGCTAGAGGTTTGATTATGTTTAGCTGTCTTTGTACTTATAAATTATATTACCATCTGTTATTTTCCCGTTAGCTGCTTGGCAGAGAAACAGAGCAGACCTGACAGCTGTCTTTTAAAATCACCTGTAGGAGTTAAAGATGAGCTCTCTTTCAGCAGTAAGAAGATCCAGACATAATAAATTACAGGCAAGGGGGCTTTTTTAAAACACTGCTGCCATCCACCTACTAGTCTGGCCTTTCGCTGCACATGCTTATGAATATAAAAGAATTCATCTCCATCCATCTCAGTCTTATTCCTGAGAGAAACAAAGTGAGCCTTGTCCTGATTTAGGGTCATGTTAGCTTCAAAACACATTCTCCATCCTCTGGCTGATCAGAATAACAGACTGGCTATCAGGGATTAAAGGCAGGCCATTCTGTGATGCAGAAACATATTTTTGTAGTTCCTAACAGTGTTACAGAATTGCAGAAATGGTTCACCTGCCCATTTCCTGTCTCTTTGTTGTTTTATGTCCTGTATCCCATCTCCACTGTTCATTCAGTTCTTGATGAAACAGCTTTATTAGATAAGGCTAATCACCTGGATAATCATAAGATCATACAGTTGTCTCTGAAAATCTTTGTTCAGGATCAAGCAGTCCATCTTCTAGAGAGCAGCACATTTTTGCAGCATTATAAACACTTGTTGCATTTTTTAAAATAGTTGGTATTATCATCTAAGAGGAAACTGTAGTTTAAAAAAACACTTTAATGTAGAAAAAAATCCATTTCCTGTAAAACTGTTTTTAAGGGAAAGGCATCCTTTATCCAAACATGCAGTTGTCAGAGATGTCACATGGGCCCAAACAGGCAGGCCAAAATAAAGCTGCTTCGGGTCACTTTGGAGGTATGCTTTTTAAATGACACACGCATCTTAAGAGGCCAGAAGCTGCACCAAAGGTGTGCTCCTGTCCTTAGGACTGGAGCGTGGCTTTTGCATGGCTACCAACCTTTTAGGATGCATGCATCATTTAAACAGCATACTTCTAAAGTGACCCAAAGCAACTTTATTTTGGCCTGTCTGTTTGGGCCCACATGTGTTCTTTTAAATCAGATCCCTATAACATAGACTCTAATCGTCAGTGTGTTTAGATCCTGCTTTGTTGTTGTTTTTTTTAACTGATGTCTCTGATGATCAGTTGGACCTGCCAGAGGTATTAATCTTTCCCCAAGAACATCCAGAGTTACAATTCAACGTCCTTATAAAACCATCACCACTGTTGTTCCTTTGCAACATGGTTGTATGTATGAGCTCTGAATGTTTCATAATAGTGTTTCTCTTTAGCAAGGATTGTAGTGAGATCAGGACTTAATAAATGGCTTCCAGCTTCTCAAGTACTAGCAGACATGCTTTAAAAAACCCAAGGGAAATGCAGCTTACGGTACATGTCTTTGAAGACTCAGACATTTGTCAATACGGGGATACTTTGAAGAAAATATTTCTATTAGCTTTGGGGGGCTTTTAATTAACTGAATAATAAGACACAAAAAAGGGGAACATTGAAGGAAGCCCCTTGTTCAACAAACCTCCAAACCCTCCATCACAACATTGATTTCCTCCTTTAATATTATTGATCTCTTTTACACTAATTGGCACTTTTAGAACTAAATGCAAAACAGGGAAATCATCAGTGATACAGAAGCTTTTTATGATACAAGTACTACATCTTTGATGTCTATAAAGCAGCAGCATCCAGCTGTTTTAATTATCCTGTTGTGCTTGCCTGATATGCCAAAGGCCTCGTTGCCTCTAACCTAATGCCTCAAGTTTTCTTCTTTTTAATCACAGTGCTTCTACAGATCTGCTTTTACACTGAGTCAGATCATTGATCTGGCTTGCCACTGACCAGCATCTGATAGCCAGAGTCTCAAGATAAGATCTTTTTGAGACTTGATTGCTACCCAAGATTCTTCTAAGTATCATGTGGGCCATATATAGCTCTTGTCCATTCTCCATGCAGGTTATGAATCCCAAGAGTTCCACCCATTTTTCATTATTACTCAGTTGACTATCAGCGAATAGCAGAAAAACTTCTGTTTTGGCACTGCGAGGACAGCTATCTCGGACAGGGATTATTGTTGGGTTGAACAACTTTAATCTTGCCCTTCACCACACAGTGCTCTTGCTACTGTTTAGATCATCTTTGGTCCTTTCAGTTTTGGGGTCCCCCCCCCCCTTCAGTACACAACCATGGTATCTTCCTGGCAGGATTGGAGGTGTCAGGTTTTAATGATTCTGGACCTACCGGACAGATAGATTCCAGAAAGTGGTGCTTAGGACTGCTTGTCTGTTTCAAATAACTGGTCCCATGAGATGGCAAGACTGTATCTTGCAAAAATACTCTTTTTAACCTCTACTCAAATCTATCAGGAGAGTGCATTTTGAACTTTTGGGTGAATTTTCATCAGTACTCTTTATATTTCTTGTCCCAGAAAGGCGGTAGGAAGGTAATTTAATTAGAATGTAAAAACTAGTGATCAACCCAGACAAGATGGAGATATTGATGGCAGAATGTCTGATGGATCTGGGAGTTAGCAGATCCTCTCTTCTGGATGAGATTATGTCTCCTGACAGTAAGAGCTGTTCAACAGTGGAACATACTCCCCTGGAGAATGGTGGAGTCTCCTTCTTTGGAGGGTTTTAAACAGACGCTGAATGGCCATCTGTCAGGGGTGCTTTGATTGTGAGTTCCTGCATGGTAGGAGTTGGACTAGATGGCCCTTATGGTCTCTTCCAACTCAATGATTCCCCCACAAAAGATTTGAAGTGCTATTTAGAATGCTTTTGGACTTCACACTAGAATCTCAGGTGGTAGCCTTGACCAGGAGTACAGTTTATCAGCAGAAGTGGTTTCACCATCTACTCCCTCAGAACGGGAGAAATAGTCCTTTAAATAACCTGGGCTTCGTTCCAGGTTATTTAAAGGACTATATCTCCCATTATGAGCCCATTAGAGCTCTAAGATCATTGGGGGGATGGGTGGAATGCAGTTTCTCTTTGTCCCATCACTTTCTCAGACTTGTTTGGTGGGAATAAGGGAGAAAGCCTTCCTGTGAATGCTCCCAGGCTCTGAAATTCCCTTTGCAGAGAGTCCAGGATGGCCCTTTGTTCTTCTTCCATTGGAAATATTTTTGTGCCTCCAGGCTTTTAAGACCGACTAGGGTTAGGCTTTTAACACAGTGTGGTGCTGTTTCTAAGGTTTGTATATAGTCCTTTAATGAATTGGAATATTTTTAATGTTAAATGTTTTAACATTATAGTTCAATTATTTTTTTAAAATTTTATATCTATACAGTCGACCCTCCACTTTTGGGGGGGGGGGGTTAGGGGACCCCCCCCCCCCCGCAGAGAAATAGGAAAAAATGTGAATATCTCTAGCAGCCCACCTGAAACATTCACCACCACTGACAGCAGATCAATCCCCTCAACCCTCCTCTTCTCTGGCCAATAGTCCCAGTGCCAGCCTCCCAGTTTTATAGACAGAAGCAGCTGTTGCAGCCACCGGATCAGTTCTCCGGATCCCTTCTTTCTCCTTCCCCTCTTCCCTGCCAGCAGCCCAGGAGCCAAACTCTGAGTTTTACCAGGATGCGCCTGAACATCCCATATAAAAGCTGAGGCTTCTGGCAGTAGAAAGGGGGAAGGAGAAATGAGGGGTGTGGAGGAATGCTATTGCTGCTTCTGTCTATAAAACCAGGACGCTGGCCCTGGCGCTGGCGCTGTTAAGGAGAACGAGAGAGCAAAGATTGCTGACTTAATTCAGCATAAACTAGTGCACAAACATGCAAATGAAACCATGAAAGGGAAACCTGTGAATGTGGAGTGCTAGCTGTATTTTTATAAATGCTTTTGTATTGTTATGAGTTTGTGTTGTTTTAAATATGTTGATAGCTGCTTTGAGTCCCATTATTGGGAGAAAGGTGGGTTATAAATGTACAAAATAAATAAATATGTTTTTGATCACCCTTTGAAGTGCTGATTTTAAACTTCAAAATTCTTAATACGCTATGTCAAGACGATCTTGACATAGCGTATGACTTAAGAAGGCTTTCTTTTGGGACGGGATGAACAAGGATGATCTTACCTTGTGATCCAGCTCTATGATTCTGTAAAACATAATGTAATAACAGTTGGGACATCTCTTGATAATTATGGACTGTACTCTCCCTTTAGTGTTATATGACAAACAACAAACAATACTATTTGTACTTACATTAAAATAAGTCTCACTCTTCTGCAACTTACCTCCCTGTGTAGTCTTCCCAACTGTTGTCAAGTTTAATGACAGTTGTTGACAACTATACAAGCAAACAGATAACCACATTGCCTTCCTTTAACCTGCAGAAAGTAGTGTATTTAGTACGCTCCAGAGTCAGTGTGCATGATGTAATCACCATGTAGAGGGCAAGCTTAACAGCAGGAGACCCAAATAGATTGTATAGAGCAGTGTTGGATTCTCTACCACAAGTAGCTAATGTGACTGAATGGGACTGTCCATTTGCTGCCTCGTAATTCCTGGGAAGCTATTCATGCATGCATATATATATAGCTTTAGGACATGGGCAGATTTCTTCTAATGTGCAACTGTTTGCTCCTTTAAAACAGAAATACTCTGCTGTATCTCTTTGCAACATCTCCACTGAAGTCCTAAAAGTCATCAATGCAACAGAGGAGCTCATAGCAGAATCCACAGGACCATGTGACTTAACAGCAGATGCCCATGGCAAAGGAAAAGGGGAATTTCCATTAGGTGCAGACCCTATCAGACTTGATGAGCAACTCACAACGCTGGAAGAAAATGTAAGAGTGGCAAACAACTGTATGTATGTTACCAAACATTGATGGAAATGTGCACTGCCTAGGTCACATGTGGTTCACCAAGGCATTTGGTGCTCCCATTGCCAAAAAATAGGTCTTTGCCAAAAACTGGAGATTTGTATCTCCAGAAGTCTCTAGGTAGTACAATTCTTCTGTTAAATGCTATTCCAAACTCAGCCACTGCCATCTAGCAATTTTGCATTTTTCAGAAAGGGTGCAGCTGTGGAACTCAGAAAAAGTGGGAAAGTGTAGCCCTCAAAACCTCCGCAGCTGTAGAAAGTCTTGCTTTTGAAGGGCAGCATTAAGGCTTGAAAGTCAACTATGTACAGTACGCTAAAAATACTGGCAGATCAAGTTCTTTTGCAATTCAAATTTATACTGTAGGAAAAAAGTCAAATCTAGCCTTTGGAGAAAACTGTTAAGGTATATTGCACAACTAGAGTAAGGTGAATAAAGGATCAAAAAACAGAACAAATCTATTTGCAAGAAAACACTGCATACACAAACAGAAGTGCCTTCAAAGAAACTTATATTGTTAGTGTCTAACAGCACAAATCTATACATATCCTTCTTCCCTTCACTTCCTTCACCCTAAATACATATCACCAGCTCCTGTTCCCCATAACCCCATCCACACTACTAGAAGGCTTGGTTTCTTTCTTTTTTTTCCTGGGGCAGTTGTTTTTCTTATTCTCCTCTTCCCTGCAATCTCTATCAATAATTATCAGTTTAAGATTATACTGCATCCCCACGTGGTGTTTTGAAGACCTTTATCTAATGCACAAGCCATTTCAGGTAGTTACAGGAATGAAGTGAGGTGGTGCTTGGAAAAAAAACACCTGTGAAATGAGTAGCTTTATACAGTAGAAGGGACATCATTTTACTATGCCATTGTATATAATGGTACTTGAGCATCCATGGATTTTGGTATCCATGGGGGGGGGTGTCCAGGAACTAAGTCCCATCAAATGCCAAGGGCCAGTCACTATATAACATTTTGATAAAATGGTTAATATTTTAAATGATAATTAATTCTGAACTATCATGCCAAAATGGTACAATAAGCTTTGGACATCTTCATATCTAGTTCAAAAACAAATGAAATACTGCATAGCACATTTTATAAAGCATTTATCTAACAACGGAAGACATGTTTTGGGCCTCAGCTTTACTTCCCCCAGCTCATTTCATCTTAAGACATTAACTGTACTCCATGGAGCTCTTGAGGTTGATTGTGAGACTATCAGGTATTCTAAATACCCCTCCTTAAAACTGCCAATACCAGAATGCAACAGGAGGCAGCTAGAGGAGTCAAAGTGGAATTGTAGCACTTTAAGAGTATAGTGTGATAAACATCTGTGTCTGAGGGTGGATTTTTTAAGGCTGGAATGTTGCTGAGGAACTGAATTGCTATCAAACTAATGCAGCTCTGAGTCTCCCACCTCCCACTCTACCTTTCATACCCAATTTTGCACCGTTGAATCAGAAGTGGAAAAGTTATTTTTCAGAGTATGATTCCCAGAATATACCACATTATGCCTATGCTGGCCAGGAATCTATAGTTTTCCCTGACTCTTTCCCCAGTCTGAAATATCATGGTCCCTTACAAACAAGAAAGCTTATGTGTGGGGGCTATCAGTTTCTTTGCTCCTCTTTGCCTTGGTTCCCATTTTGGGAGAAAGACAGGAACATTAAGTAAGTAAGTAAATAAATATTGCTTCCATCCTGTAAAGTCTGATTAGCAACTTCTGTCCTTCACCTACCTTCTTTTTCCTTCACTGCTCCTTTCTGTTAAAATTGTCTTTCTCTTTTCATCTTTCTGGAAAACCATTTTCTTCACCTCATTTATTTAGATTGATCTTCCGTTTATGCCAGTCCTTCCTTCTCCTCTCCTCTCCTCTCCTCTTCCCATCCCTTCTCTTCCCTTTTCTTTCTTTTTTTTTTCCTTTTCCTTTTCTCCTCCTCCTCTTCTTGGTTTTTGTTATTGTTTTGTTTCAGTAATTTAAACGGTTAGTCTGTACACTGGACTTCTCTGAAAATCTTGGTTTTATGTAGTAACTAGATTATTTTAGGCATGTCATAAGTAACTGATAACAATAGTAAAAAGATTAAGAAGTTCAGAATACTGCCATTGGCTAACAAAATACAGTTCAGAAGAGATAGCACAAAGAAAGAGTAAATTCACTGGATAATGGTATGTTTAGGTTTATCTGACAGCTGGCAGCGTTTATGGTTTGGAGGGTCAGTTAAATGACCTGGAGGATGCAGCACGTGGAATTAACAGCATTACAGCTGAATCTGAGCTGGCAGACCTGGAGGACCAAGTGGCAACAGCAGCAGCACAAGTTCACCATGCAGAACGTCAGGTGAGATGAACAATTTATTTATTATTTATTTATTCATTTATATGATACCCTTCTCCTCAGGTGGGACCCAAGTCAGCTCATAAAAATCATTAGCTGAACAATAAAATTTTAAACACAACTAAAATCTCATTAAAACAATAGATTAAATGTTGCTGTTGTGTGCCTTCAAGTCATTTCCAATTTATGGCTGCCTTAAGGCAAATCTACCATGGAGTTTACTTGGCAAGATTAGTTCAGAGGTTTGCCATTGCCTTCCCCCGATGCTGAGAGCATATGACTTGCCCAAGGTTACGCAGTGAGTTTCATGGCCAAGCTGGAAATTGAATCCAGGTCTCCAGAGTCATAGTCCAAATGCTCAAACCATTACACCACATTATCTCTACAATAGACTGTAGAATAGATTGCAGGGAGCCTTTTTATGGATGTGCGTGTGTGTTTCATTTTAACATTCGTACGCTTTTGGATGATTTTATACTAATAGATTATATAAACAGTATAAAAATCATGTAAAAGTATACAAATGTTAAAATTAAGGTTGCACACATATCCATAAAAGGGCTCACTGAAAGCAGTTATTGAAAGAATGTTTGAGCAAAAAGGTCTTTTCCTCTCAACAAAGAGCAAGGAGGGAGTTTCAGAGGGTGAGAGCAGCCACTGGGAAGTATCTCTCCCATGTCCTCATCAAACAAATCTGTGATGGTCATGAGATTGGGAGAAAGCCTTCTGCTGTGGATCTTTAGACTGGAAGATTTGTATCGGGCAGGGATGGGCACAGTATGGCCTATAAGCCATATATGGCCCTCAGGACCATTTTGTGGCCCCTGAACACCATATCCCAGAGGACATTTGGGGACAAAAATTATTTTCTTTTTATGGGAGCAGGTGTAGTGGAAAGGTAAAGCCTTCCAAGGTTTTGGGGGAGCTAATGTGCCCCCTACCCTTCCACAGCTTCCCAGCCCTGGTGTAGGAAGATACAGTCTTTCAGATAATCTGGACCTAAGCCATATAGGCCTTTATAGATCATGACCTGCACTTTGAATTGTGCCAGTACCTGGTCAAGCTGTTTCAACAAAGGGGCTACATGTTCCCACTTACTATGCAGAATCATTGGGTATTCCTTCTTTGTATTTAAAAAGACTGGTGTGTATTCATAATCTACATTTATAGGGAAAACTGAAATTCATCTATATGTGATATTAAAAATGCTCAGAATGAAGAAGAAACTGTCAGAAACTATTTTCAATAGAAGGCATTATTTTGTTTTGGTTTTAAATAGGTGTAACTGCAGTTACAGACATGCATGTCAATTCACTGTACAGTATTTAAAAATATCTGTTTCTCTCTCTCTCATAAGGGTATGATTTTTTTTTAAAGATTTCAGATATCGAAAGCAGAATTTCAGCACTTACAATAGCAGGCTTGAATGTGGCTCCATGCATTCACCTGACAAGAAAACGTGATCAACAGCAGACAAACCAGGTGAGAAGAAGCAGCCAGCAGCTACCTCCAGAGGTCAACAGGGAAGGCCTATGTACCAAAGCACACTTCCATATGCAGACCACTGCTGACCCACATTTCCACTCAAATGCAAGTTCACATCCCTATCAAAGTGCTCATCAGGTGATGAGGCATATGTGCTGATCTGAGTGGTGAATGACAGCTACATGGACATCTACTTGTTGTTACCTTTACCTAGTTGCTGGTACTATCAATACTGATGAGTGTTCCCAGTAATATGTACTTTTTTCTCTCCCATAGATGCACACAATAGACACATCCAGACAACAGAGACGAAAGCTTCCAGCTCCACCAGTAAAAGGTGATGGCTACTGAGAGGAAATACACTGTGCTCAATTTTGATCTGTAAACTCTGAGCCTGTAAGACCTGAGCAGGGATGGTGATGATAGAGTGACTTGGAGGTTTCTCATTCATAAGTTTGCAAAGTTATCTTGACAGCAGTTAATAACAAGGTTATAGTCAGATTGCAGTAAACCATCTAAGCAAATTGGGGATAATGAAGTTCCAGAGAGTGGGAGCTTTATTAAAGTTGTCAGTGTTCTGGATATTTTGAAAAGTGATTAAAAGCAAAGTAACAGAAAACATTTTAAGGCTGCAACCCAATACACATTTTCCTAGAAGTACTGTTCAGTTTGGTGGCATTTACTTCCAACTTGAATTGTCAGGATTACACTGTAGGTGAATAAAAATCAACGGAAACCATTTTTAGTTCAGAAGAAGAAATCCTGATCATTTTTAAAAAATAAATGGTTTCATCACTTTTCATTTATATGCCAAATGTTACATTTTGGTGATATAATGAAGAGAGAAAACTATTTCATTTTTTCCCCAGGTTTTCTGGGTTTTCCTATTTTTCAAGATGACATTTACATTAGCTGTCCTTCTCTGTATATTATATTGTAGTTTCCTCTGAATGATTATATAACAGCTGGGCCATTTGTGTTATTGGTTTTAGCCCCAGTGGCATAACTTGCACTGGTGCTCTTGAGGATGATGAGATACTTGCTTTAAAGTGACATAGACAAAAGCCTGCCAAAATTTGGAAACAATTTTCACTCACTTGCTTCCATGTGAAAACTAAAGCCACAAATATCCAGCCAGTGGATATTTGAATCTAGCCTCAGACTTGTAGAAACAGTGGGAGCACCTCACCATGCTTCAGGAAGAAACATACTCCTCCCCTTTCTACTCATAAGTTATCAATGGATAGAAGCTATACATTTTGCCCTTTCTGCTTAACACGAGTCATGATTGTGAAGGCTGCTGGAAAATCTTTTTCAGGTGAAAATGTGGATGCTTCTCCAGTTACTCCTGTTAAAACATTTAACAGGAATTTCATACTTCAAGGATCTCTGACACAAAGAACAAAAATGGAGAGAAAAAGCACTGCCAAGGATTTGAAGGTAGGAACTATGTCAAGGCTTAGATTTCAACATATTTGGTTTTTAGATTCCTTTATGGAAATATCAGACTCTAAAATTCATATAAAGATAAAACCTGCCAAAAGAAAACAGGCTTGAGACATCCACTTTGTCACACATACATACACACATACCCACACCCAATAATGTACACACCAGATATTTGTAGCACAGCTTTCAAATGACCTTTTGGTGTGTGGGCCCATTTGTGCATGTATACACTCTCTCCGCCCCTTCTCTCTCTCACACACCTTATTATATTTTTATAACCTCAAAACTAAATCAGTGTTGAAAATAAATTTACATTTTAGAACTGAGTGAAAATTCTACCTTATACTTGGGAGGAAGGAAGGCTTGAGTGCAGAAAGAGGTCTTTGGGGCAATCCTTTTTCTTAAAATGAATATGCGATTTAGTGCATTTAGCACATGAACACTCTAGCTCAGAAGATTAATAGGAAAACAGAAATGATTTGCTGTTTCAGTCTGTAGATATCTTAGAAGTTCTCCAACCTTTATATTGCTTCATGTGTTTATTTAAATAATTCTTTAATTTTATCTTTCCCATTTTAGGAACCAACTATAGGGTCTGCTGTAATGTACTAGAATTGCAGAATTTTACTGCCAATAACACACTGCCTAAGGCTGCAAACTAGAGTGCCTTTATATAACAGCCATTGTATACATCCAATTAAAAATGGACCCTCAAGAACCCACAATGCCTCAGTAATAGGGCTTTGTTTGGATACCTCACTGAGCAAGCTGTTCAAGTCTTCAGCATTGTGGTCTGCTGTCGGAAATTCTGCCTTAAAGTTTTCAAGAGACTCTAGGAAGGACATTGAACTTCATATAAGCAAGATTCCACATTTTAAAATGCACTTTTCCTCATATTGTCAATTGTACTAAAGTATGTTGTCTTGGAAACACAGTATGTTTTGTAGTCTTAATTCATCCATTAATGTTGATCAATATCTTATATGGAAATCAAGAAAAAGTCAAATCACCCATCCTGTGATCCATATTTGTTAGGATGTTATTGTTCACACAGTCCTATAAAATGTTGCCAGAGCAATAAGAAGATTTCCAGGAGTAACTGGTGGCCCAGAAACCGATTGTGGAGAGGCATAGCCAGGGAGAAGTTTGAATAGCTCTTACCTGGGAGGGAAAGCAGTTTTCCATTTGGGATTTCTCCTTACATTTTATCATAGCATACTGTGCTCGGCAGCAGATGAATGTCCTAAGTGCACATATCTAAGCTATGTTTCTTGGTTAAGCAGCCTTTCACCTAAATACATTGGAAACCCCATCCATCCTCAAAAAAAAATAAATAGGAAGGCCAGTTGGAGAGCTAGATGTATTCTCAACTCAAATCAATCCTCACCTTTTATTCTTTCTGCAGCCTGACTTATCTCAGGAGGGAAGCATTCAAACTAATTTATCACCTTCGCTTCCAAATCTATGGCTAGCAAATGCTTAAAATAGAAAAGTGAGCTTGGCAAAATAAAAGTGATCATGCTGTTTTTTCAGAAGTGCACAATTGTGTGAGGATAAGATTTTGATTCCCTTTTTAATTGGAAGGCTGATATTAGGTTTTTCTTCACTGGGCATGGGTTTCCATTTGCTCCCTATGACTGGCTGACACAAAAATGGCACTGGGCCAAAATCAAGGAGCGGAGGCGGATTGTCAGTTGAATGTCTGAGCTAAATTAAGCCAGAAGTACTAAGCACACTGGAAAGTGTCTAAACAGCAAAGATATTATTTTAATTGCAGCAGCTTAGCGTAGTAAGAGATCAACATTTGTAAGTATTAAAAGAAAGAGGATATATTTAAAATTTGGCTCTATGCATTTAGACAAATGGATCCCAAATACTTTTCTTCATATCTTGATGTCTGCTCTCTAGGACCTCTAGTACAAATTGAAACAAGTGATTCAGACTGTCAATTAAAATCATTCACACTCTGCACCCTTTTCTCTTACAAGATTACACCCTCTTTCTCTTTTTTTAGCTGATACAGCAAGATCCCATTTCTTATGCAGATATGTTTTAAGCATGCATTCAAAGACTAGAAAAGCTCACAGTTTCACCACTCCTTAACTGTAAAACTGGAGGGGTGGTTAAAATTGAATTTGGGCTGCAGTCCAAAGCACACTTCCTAGGGAGCAAGCCCCACAGAACTTAATGAAACTTACTTCTGGTTAAGCAGGCTTAAAATTGCAACAGTAGCATCAGAAGTATGTACATGCAGCAATGTTAACATCATTAACTCTGGTTTTATGTATTCTAGGGCTTGATCTCAAATTACAGTCACTGTTATGGGTTTTGTTTTGTTTTTTACTGCAGAGAAGATAATGCCATCATATACATGCATGAAGTTCTTATTTGTCTTTTATAGGACTTGACTAATCAGATGGCAGAATTTTGTCTGCAGCATATCAGATTCCATATAGTATTAAATCTAAAGCTTATTTAAAAATTAGGGATTGAATACAATTGTAAATCAGTCACTTCATATTCACATGACTCTTTCTGCACTTGTCCAGAATACATTCCCAGATTCTTGTTTCTGCAGGTCTGCGTGTTACTGAAATGTCAAAAATGACAGCTGGTCTACATATTTGTCCAATGATACTATTAGCTAATTAAGTGTATGTAATATTGAATCAAGACATGACCACTTTTAATAGATAGCTCTTTGGCTTTTGTTCTGTTGGTGTGATATAAAACAAAACTCAGTTTGAAATAGAATGTTTTCCATAAGAGGCATGAAAAGCAACTACAGTGTTCAAATGTTAAACTATTCAGTCTTCTTTAAGAAAAATGTGTACTGTGTAGGCAATGCAAAAAAGAAAAGAAGTCCCTGCCTGCTGTGTGGCATTTCAATTTTTACAAAGGTTTTACTTGTGCCAAATGTGCAAGGATTTAATTTACAGTTTTAAAGAAAACCATAAAATGTATATGTTATAGCACACAAAAATGATTTTGTCATCAAGTGATTTCAATCCTTAGTATTAATATTTATATTTAGAACAATTTTTTTATAAATGGAAAATATTTTAATGGTCAAAACAAATGAAGGCAATATGATTTAGTCTGGCTGGAACCTAACACTTCCACTGATGTTGTTATCTGCATTCTGGCCAGGTATTATTGTCAAGAAAAATGATATAAAAGTAAAACAAATGCTTTATGGGATAAATTACTTTGGGGCCCTGTGATTGATAACAGAAAATATAATGTATTCAAAGGGTTGAATTGAGTTATACTTGGCTGAAGAGAGGTACTGGGTTTTACAGCCTGCTGTTAATAATAATGTACACTATGCACACATACCTTTCATTCGTTTCATGTTGCATTAACTGGAACATATTTCTAGACATAAAGCAACAGTAGCATCAAACAGGTTTCAACTCAATGCACTGAATACAGGATCTTCACCGTGTGCTTCTTTGTGCATTTCCATTGGCTCCTGTAATAAATTCCAGGAGTCTCACTACTAATCCAAGGTTGATTAAAGAGATCTACCTCAGCTATGACATTTTGACATAGTGGGAAGCCCTCACTTCCCAGTACAGGTATTTGAACATGAGACACAAACTACTTGGAAGTTCTATAGCATAGGCTTCCTTAACATGAATGGTAGCACTCTTTCATAGCTCCATTCCTTTTACTTAGGCTTCCACAAGAAAATGTTTTACTAGATTATGCTCCATAGGCCAGACCTGTCCACATACCAGTCCGTTGTCCTTAATTGTATCTTTTAGAAGGCCTACCAGTCTTGTATGTCTTCGATAACAGACCTAAAAACACTCAAGAGTTAACATTGCACATCTGTTTAATAGTTTAATGCATTGCATTTGATTGATGTTTGCACTCATAACAACACATTGAGATAGTACATAGTATGATATAACCTATAACATTTTATCACTTTTTTCAAGCATTCATAACTTTTAGGATAGGCTACCATAGTTTCTCTCATACATAGTATCTTTCATTCAGTATTAGATGTCACTGTATCTTGCATGTGCAAAAAGCACTGCGCTGAGTAAAACCCCTTACATCAATACCTGACATTCTTTTCATTTGTGACACATGCTGGATTGGCCACTACATTCTCTACCAATTGTCTGTTATGGTCAGGGCTGATACCACTGATCACTTGCTTATAGTGGACTGAATCAGGTAAGTGGGACTGAATTCATTTTTCCATTTCTGCCACAGGCAGGTACTCACAATGAATCACCAGCAACCTGACAGCAATTCCTTGTGCACAGACAGCTACTGAATACTGTATGTGAATCTTTGAATTGGTAGCCATATAATTAAGAAACAAAGATGTCATATCAAAAAAGAGGGGGATAGCGGCCTGCAATTTGCATTTGGATTAACTATTTAAATTGGACCATGCGATGCTGAGTCTAAGTGCATGTAATTTGCACATGAAGACAATGACAGCCAAGAAAAACTAGGCTAGCACTAGGCAGAAGGTAGCTCAGCAGCTACTGGTAGATTTCTAGGTGAGCTGTGGATTAGTAAGGATATTTGACTGCCAAATGTCTAACAACTGCAACAACTAAAAAGCCCCCCTCTAGCAATTACACTGTTGGAAAACAATCTGTGCATGCAGGAAGGAATGAAGGTATTTGTGTTTTTAAAAAGCAAAGAAGCTTAATTCTGATACTCGTCAACATATTCCTGGGCTAAACATCTTTCCAGAAAGACTCTTGCTTGCTTGTCTGAATCACTATTTTGTACTTAACACTTTTGGATTGATCTCAGTTTTCTAGTAAAAACAAAAAGTAGATCCCACAAGCCTGATGTCTGCCTGCCCCTGAACTAGGCAAAGCAGAAGCCAGTAGATCACTGGGAGAGGGGTTTAGAATGATATATGATGGCACTTGAAACAGAAAGGAAAAATATTTTGCAGCAAGTACAGCAGCCAGGAACAAAGTCACCAGCCATCATCATCTGCTTCCAGTGCTTCTTGCTCTTGTAAAGCAGTTATTAGTAGATCCAGGATGCTGTTCCCGGGCCTCTGGATGTTCTGACCAAACTTCAGCTGCCTTTTCCCAAATCGGCCAATAGGTCGAACTCCGCGCCCCACATACCAAAATGGATTAATCTCAGGATCTGGGATTCAAAACAGTTGGAAAAGATAAGCATATTAACCCTTTGATCAGTTCATCTACATTCAATGTGAAAATAGTTCCCCAGTCAATGTCAAGACTTTTAAAAAAAATTCGGCGGGTTACAGACCATGCAGGAGCCGTAGCAGTCACACTGCGCGGCTCCCGCGCGGAGCAAAAAAGGAGCTCCATTTGCGACGTCATAGGCGACACGTCTGGACGCTATGCATCCGATACGTAAAGATGGTGGCGCCCGTATGAACAGGGCGCCGCCATCTTGTACGTATTCTATACGTACTAGGGTTAGGGGGTGCGGAAGCACCACCCCTTCCTAACCCTAGTACATATAGAATACGTACTAAATGGCGGTGTGTAACCCGCCTTCATTTTGATTTTTGTGGCATGTAAGAGAAGCCCAAAGGAAAAGCCATCTGTCTTCTTGCTATCAGTGCACATCATAAAAGAGACATGCTGCTATGCATATCTGAAAGCAAAGGACAAGCAGGCTTGGCCTGCTTGTAACTGGTGCATGTATAGGAGTATAATCAACTGGCTTTTGAACCAGAACACACCATTATCTCCTTTGAAATAAGTCAACTGTAATCCTATGTATCCTGTCCTAGCTGTAAGCCCCATTCAGACTCGTGTGCATTCATGTCATTTCTGACTTACGACAACCTAAGGCAAACCTATCATGGGGTTTTCTTGGCAAAAATTGTTCTGATGGAGTTTGTGCCCTTGCCTTAGAAGCTCAGAAAATGTGACTTGCCCAAGGTTACCTAGTACTGTATGTTTCCAAAGTTAAGCAGGGATTTAAACCCTGGTCTCCCAGTGTCCTACTCCAACACTCAGATTACTACAGCACACTGGCTGTTAGGCATACTGTAGTTCTGAATAAAGATATATAGGATTATTTAGTCCCGTTCCAGCTCCAGTTAAATGCACAATAGTGGAGCCAGTAAAAAAAGAAAAGTGGCAACCACAGTGGGACCACTACAATCTAGTTTACCTTGAATTGTAGGTTTCTGATAGACAAATGATCTAATAAACTACATGCAACTT